>NC_135411.1:42261035-42561035 GCF_051991245.1 Festucalex cinctus
ACAGCGGCATGATGTGCTCACTGCTGGCCAGAGAGTGAACGTGCACCACTCTCTAACCCGGAAGTATATTTGGCTGATGCACGTCTCCAGAGCGCCCGTCTCCCCCTCCCGATCCCGATTGTCATTGGCTAGCCTTAGCTGTCAATCAAAGCCAAACTTGAAAGGAGGTATGTGGTTGGATGGCACGCCATGCTTTACTTGAAACAGAAGGCCCAAGTTTACGTGACTGATAGGAAGAATAGTTGGTTGGCGAGGCATCTCAAAACCGCAAGGGTGGGCACGGCTAACTGCCAGGGCGGGCACGGACCCCCAAGGCCCGCCCATGTCGATGGGTCCGGCTATGGCTACTGATTTCCTGGAGTTGCGAGACACCGAGCATTTTGACCAAATATCGCACCAAATTTTAGATTGTATGGAAGTGTCCAAGATTTGCATCAGAAGATGTACTACTGCAAAGGTTTTCAGTCTACAGAAGAAATGATCCTTAGCGTGCGTCAAAGGGGAGTCCTAATGTATATAAAGAAAAAAAACAATGTTAGGGGATTTAAGAAACAAAAAAGAAAACGTGAAATTTGGAGATAAATGCTTTTTTCTGAACAGTGACTATGTCGTGTCTGTGTATGTTTATGCTAGTACATTTTTTTTTTTTTAAATGCATAACATGGCTAGAAGAAATATTCTCATAACCATGCCTCGAAAAACTAAATGTCTATTCATTTAATTGTGTTTTCACTTGAATTACATCTGATAAGAACACTTTCTCAAGTTATCTTCTTGCCTTGTTCTTGTTTTCTTTATTTGGTCCATTTGTCTGAGGACAGAGCCATTATTCTATATTAGAAAGCTTTCCTCTCTGGAACACAGCTCATACAAATGGATATAGTGCCTCGCCTGTCACCTCTGTTAATTTCACATAAAAGCCATTGTATTCAGCCTTCTAATAATGTGTTGTTGTATTAACCATTATTGTCTTTCTTCACTTTGAAGGAAGTCATTGTTAGTCAGAGCATGTCAGTCTTCCAAAAGCTGCAAGCATAGACTGTTAGAAGGGAGGCATTGTTTTCCCATGAGCAACACCTTACAGAAAAAGGAAAAAAAAACTTCCTTTGATGCACTGCCATTAAATTGTCTTAACTGAATTACATTGGGGTTATTGGATAAACCTGATACACCTTCATCATCCAGATGAAAAATGAAATCAGATGAAAAGAAAACCATACTGAAGTGTTGCTATTTGATCTAGGATTAGTCTCAATATTTGCAAGTTCAGCTGGTTGATTTACGTATCGCTTGTGCAAATTTGTCACTCAATGGAACTTGGAGGATGAGTAACAATGTACGCAAGTGCTTGCAAGCCAGCTAAATAGAGTATCTAGTTTGGAGTGTGCAATGTGTAAGGAATTAAAGGTCTCTTGAGTTTGGATAAAGGAGCTGGTCAAACGTAATAATTAGCAACATCCCCCATGATGTGACCAGCTAGCTTCCCAAAGTACCCCAATGTCACATTTGTGTTTTGTACATTGTGCTGCTAAATATGTAAGAATTTATTACAGAAAAGTGTTTTACAATAAGGTGATAGGGTTTGTTCAAAATGTATGTTGGCCATATGAGGGCTTATTGACAAAATAATAATAGATTTGAGTTATGGCTCTTTTTGCCCTGTTGCAAATCAAATGTCACTGGGGCCTGCCTCTGGCCAAAGTATATTGTTATTGTCACCCAACAAATAATCCAAAGTTTCTACATTTCATCAAGGTGCACAAATTAAGACATTGGGAGAATCTGCACAGCCAAAAAGTGGGCATGAGTGCACTTTTTTTTTTACTTTTAAGCATGGGAGAAAATGACCCTGGTTGTGTATGTATGTTGGTGACTACTGCTATACATGCCAGCAACATAACAGGAACAAGAATATTTTATGGGTTTTTTTTTGTTTGTTTGGTTTTTTTTTTTTAATTAAAGAGTTGTCAACAGTAATTTAAAGATGATCAATTGGTAAGATGGTGGACACTGAAGGGATGCCATTTACAGACAATTGTAATGTCTGTAAAGTTTGAATGTGGAAAATAACGTGATACATGGATTCCCTCCGCTGGATTCCGTATGCAGTTGGATTTGTCTTAATGTTTGCATTTTAAACAGCAAAATTATATGTTTTGGAAAACAAATCTATAATTTATGCAGTGATGATACTGTAGTTTGTCTCACTTTACCCTACCTATGATGTTTTGGAAAAAAGAAAATAAAAGACATCACAGTTGGATGCTCCCAAAATGTATTTGCACATTCACACAAAGTACTGGATGACAGGATACAGTAAATAAAAGTCCAAAAGTGAAGAAACATGAGAGACAGACAAACCCACAGACCAAAGGTTCATTCAGTCACGTTTTGGGTTGTCCATTATCATGGTGGAACAAGCACTAGTAAACAAGTGAGAAAAGGCAGGTGTAATCTTTAAAAAAAAAAAAGGTATTTATTAACAAAAATTCAGATAAAGGTACAAGCTAGCAGATTAAGAAAAATTATAAAGCAAAGTACAGAACAACTGCAATAAAAGGTAGCAAAGAAACATGGGAAACATTCACCACCTCAAACGACAGTAAAAATGACAAAAATGAACAGAAACCAGGAACTAAATGCAAACATACTAACGACCCAATGAAGCACACCTGGACAAGATACGGGAGTGCAAGGAGAGAGCCAATTGCCTGATACAACAGGTGAAAACAAAGACATAACGAGCACCCTGGAACACAAACCTCCAGATAAAAGTGGACAGACCATGATGTTACTTCATTGTAATTAGCACTCATGTCTGTTTGGTTGGTACTTTCAGCTTGTTGCCATTTTTGGCCATGTAGAGTCCTCTATTTTGAAGATTTGTGTTATTTATTTATTTATTTATTTATTTGCTGCTTTTATGCATATTTTTCTCTGACATAATACATTTTTTTGTTTTCTTCTTTGTACAATGTGAAGTTTTTGTTTCTTTGTTTTGTATATACAGTATATTCTCATTTTTATATTAATATATTAGTAAGAGGAGGCAGCTTCCACTTGGTAAATTAAAATCTAATTCTTCTTCATCTAACACTGAGAGGCTAGCATCTACTCCTTAAAGTCTAAATGTTGTCATTCACTTGCTCGATTAGAATGCAGTAAGCCATTCAGCAGTTCTTTCAGAAACAAATGTGACATGAAATTGCTCCCTTGTCCATAAATTGATAAATGATCTGGTGGAAAACATAATGAACTTGATCCAACCCAGTAGATAAGAAGGAATTAAAAAGATCTTGTTTTCATGGGTTTCTGTTAACTAGCCAAAAGTGGCCAACGGTAGAACAAACCAAATTAAACAATGTAAATTATATATATTTAAAGACCTGATGTTGGAAATTACAGAACCAGAAAAACTCCACCCTTGTGAAGTTTTATTACATTTGCATTAACACAGCTTAAAAATAAATAAATAAATAAAATAAAAATAAAGAGGAAGCAAATTGCCATCATACAGAAATGTTCAGTAGCTTAATTTTCTTCCTTATTAGATTGAAGGAAGAGAAAAAAAATTGTACACGCGGATGTTAGCTTAAAATAAAACTTTTGTTGTTATGAGAGTAGAGTAATGTAACCACTAGCTTTGTTTTTATACTGACCTGTTATTCACATAAGTCAATATGACTTGTAAAACATTAGCTCGTAGGACACAGCAGGTTTACACAAATGAATGCTCAACCAATGTCAACAAAACTTTGTCAAGGCATGTTGCTGCATGAAAGAACAACCAATTATATTTCAAACCATTTTGTTGGTGATGATCTGGATAAGCATGTTTTGTTTTTTTTTTTCAAACTTGTCAGTCAATATATCATTGAAACCGTCCAAACCCGAGATTCATATTGGCATCCCATCTGTTCTGTATCCTTCATTAACCAGGAAGTAGCCTGCTACGTAACAGACATTCTCATGTCCAGCCATCTTTTTTTGGAAAGGCCAGGGCTGAAGTTTTCATTCAGGCCATCCCAATTTGAATGCTGCTCACACAAAAATAATGTATACAATAAAATTAAAATGTTTTCATTTTATGAAAGTTTAACAACAGACTTCTTTCTATGAAATGAATGTAGATATGTGATAACAATAATAATAATAATACAGTAATATTGTATTAATTCCATGTTGGACTAATTTTTCTATTTTTATTTTTATTTTTTAAACTCCCTTCACACAGTGTCCTCCCTATGAAGCAGGGCCTTCTGCTAGGTTACTACATGGGAGCCTTCAATGTGATGGATTCATTCCAGGGAAGAAATCGGAAAAAGGACTAAGGACTGGTGAGAGAGAAAAGTGAAGAGAAGGAGATCAGAAATGAAAGGAGCCTTGGAATCATTATTTCCTACATTGTAGCCGAATTTTCGAACAGTAGCTCCCTCATATCAGTGGTTCAAATGAAGTCCTATTTGCTTTCACACTGTGTATACTGTATACATTCTACTACTTTTGTATAATTGATGTTTTAAGCAGTGATATCTGTGGTATGTTTGATCATATATTTTAAATATTACCTTAAAGCTGCTCTCTGTAACAATTTACCCAAAAATATCTGGACAATAGTCTTTGTATTTGACCATTTATGACTGAATCATTTTTTTAATTAGTAGATTAACAACTTAGCTGTTCACAGCTGTCCTGCCAGCCTCTGGCCAATAGTTTTCAGACTGGATTCAGGTTCAAATTTCCCGCCATCAGTCTACGAATATGACGTCATGCGCGTGTTTTGAATGTGAAGAAGGGTGAGTGCAGTTTCATTTTCGTCAACAGGTGGCTGTAGCAATTGGAAATGGAATTTTCTGCGTTCAGTGGTTTTAATTATTGGAGCATGATGGGAATTTGTTTTTTTACTTGTATGCTTAAATGCCACAAATTGATCAAATTCAACAGGGTCCACATTGCGTGTTATGATGATTGAATATCCAAACCTTGTTCATAAGGGAACAACTGTTAATTTTCAAAAATCAATGTGTCCTTCTTGTCACGCCGCCACCTGCGTGACAGGCCTTTATTGTCATAGTCATGTTTCCTGTTTTATTTTGAATTTCTGATTCCCTTCGCACCCCAGGTCACTTGCCCTTCCTGCAGTTCACTAATTACCGGTCCCCGCCCATGATCATGTCCACCTGCCACCAATCAACCAAGACAATAAAAGCCACCTGCATTCTCCCCTCCGTTGCCGAAGTGTCACACACAGTTAGTGCATGGAAGCGTCCCACAGTCCTCGAGTCCTTGTTCCTTGTTCCTTGTTCCTTGTTCCTTGTTCCTTGTTCCTTGTTCCTTGTTCCTTGTTCCTTGTTCCTTGTTCCTTGTTCCTGTTGCCTTGTTGTTTTGCCTTGCTTTTGTGCCTTGTCTTGTTTTTGTGCCTTTTCCTCCAGTGGAGCGCCTTTTGTTACCCCTTTTGCCTTGTGCCTGTTTTTTCCTCCCTAGTGGAGCGCTTTTTGTTCTCCACCTTTTTGATTCCCCCTTTCTCCTCTCAGTGTGAGAGGAGACTGCTGCTGCCCGGCAATAAAACCTGTTGCCTCTGTGGCCTACCTTATCCTGCGTCTGGGTCCTACCTCTTCACGGCGTGACAGTACACTTCGGCCAGCATGGACCCAGCGGGAGTGTCCAACTTGGAGACCTGGCAGAGGCTTGAAGACATCGCCCGAGTCATTGCAGAGATAAAAGAGTTGATGGCTTTGGACCGTGGCGACTGGGGTGAAGGGTCGGACTGGCCTCAGAACCCCGAACCTCGTCTGCTGCAGCCTCTCGCCCCTGAACCTCGTCTGCTGGAGCCTCTCGCTCCTGAACCTCGTCTGCTGGAGCCTCTCGCCCCTGAACCTCGTCTGTTGCAGCTTCTCGCTCCTGAACCTTGTCTGCTGCAGCCTCTCGCCCCTGAACCTCGTCTGCTGCAGCCTCTCGCCCCTGAACCTCGTCTGCTGCAGCCTCTCGCCCCTGAACCTCGTTTGCTACAGCCTCTCGCTCCGGAACCTTGTCTACTGCCGCCGCAGCCCCTGGCCGCTTCGCCTGTGCCGCTGCCGCCGCAGCCCCTGGCCGCTTCGCCTGTGCCGCTGCCGCCGCAGCCCCTGGCCGCTTCGCCTGTGCCGCTGCCGCCGCAGCCCCTGGCCGCTTCGCCTGTGCCGCTGCCGCCGCAGCCCCTGACCGCTTCGCCTGTGCCGCTGCCGCCGCAGCCCCTGGCCGCTTCGCCTGTGCCGCTGCCGCCGCAGCCCCTGGCCGCTTCGCCTGTGCCGCTGCCGCCGCAGCCCCTGGCCGCTTCGCCTGGGCCGCTGCCGCCGCAGTCCCTGGCCGCTTCGCCTGGGCCGCTACTTCCTGTTCCTCGTCAGGCGGCGCATGGATTGCGGCCGCCACCTCCTGTTCCTCGTCAGGCGGCGCATGGATTGCGGTCGCCACCTCCTGTTCCTCGTCAGGCGGCGCATGGATTGTGGCCGCCACCTCCGGTTCCTCGATCGGCGGCGCCCAGCCAGCGGCCGCCTCCTCTTGCACCAGTTCCGGCAGCGCCCGGCCAGCGGCCGCCATCACCTGCACCAGTTCCGGCGGCGCCCGGCCAGCGGCCGCCTCCTGCTCCTCATCTGGCGGCGAACACCCCGCCGCCACCTCTGCTCCTTGTCAGGCGTCGAGGACGCCCTCCTGACTGGCCCCGCTGGGACTCTCTTGTCGGGCGTCGAGGACGCCCTCCTGAACTGCTTTTTGTCTGTACGGATGGGTGGGCCGTGTTCCCACCTCCGTGCCCCCTTCCGCCCGCCCTTGTTTTTGGACTCTTTGGGTCGGATGGCCGTCAGGAGCCGGCCATTGAGGGGGGGGTACTGTCACGCCGCCACCTGCGTGACAGGCCTTTTATTGTCATAGTCATGTTTCCTGTTTTATTTTGAATTTCTGATTCCCTTCGCACCCCAGGTCACTTGCCCTTCCTGCAGTTCACTAATTACCGGTCCCCGCCCATGATCATGTCCACCTGCCACCAATCAACCAAGACAATAAAAGCCACCTGCATTCTCCCCTCCGTTGCCGAAGTGTCACACACAGTTAGTGCATGGAAGCGTCCCACAGTCCTCGAGTCCTTGTTCCTTGTTCCTTGTTCCTGTTGCCTTGTTGTTTTGCCTTGCTTTTGTGCCTTGTCTTGTTTTTGTGCCTTTTCCTCCAGTGGAGCGCCTTTTGTTACCCCTTTTGCCTTGTGCCTGTTTTTTCCTCCCTAGTGGAGCGCTTTTTGTTCTCCACCTTTTTGATTCCCCCTTTCTCCTCTCAGTGTGAGAGGAGACTGCTGCTGCCCGGCAATAAAACCTGTTGCCTCTGTGGCCTACCTTATCCTGCGTCTGGGTCCTACCTCTTCACGGCGTGACACTTCTTATTTCTGTTAATTGTTTAGTCACACATGTCTTGTGTTTATTTGACAAAGGAAACCCACTGCTACTACATTTTATTTTTTTATTTTTTACTATAAGTTGCACTTTTTTCATAATGTGACTTATACTCAATTACTTTATCCCTGTTGAAGTGAAAATTTAAATTGTAGATCTAGCAGTTCCTTAAAGTGTGAATAACTTTGCTGTCCATGTCATTTCCTCTTTGCATCTTGTACTAGAAGCACATTACTCAGGAATTACTAGGGATGTCACGATAATGGCAATATCGTGATATTAAAACTGCCACAATATCGTCGTCGTCATATTCACAATATTTAAAAGGAACACATTTGTTAAAAAAAAAAAAGTCAAGTTTATATCCATTTGTACAGTTCTAGTGGCCAGTGTATTAGTGCAATTTAATTTTCATTAGGGATGTTTTGGCCTTCTATGTTTATAATCTACGCTAATTGTCAGATGAAGGGGAATCTAATTTGCTTGTGAAGCAATCAATGTGTGCTTGCATTAGCAAGTAAGTGCCTCAATATTATTAGAGATTGCAGGTGGTTTATATGCATTGCTGTTATGTACAAAAGCACAATATTGTGCTTTTTTTTTTTTTAGTATGAGCTCTTTTTTTTTTTTTTTTTTACAATATTGTGATCTTTTTTAAATATCAACAACGCCCCCACAATATCGTGATAATTATCGTATCGTGATAATATCGTATCGTGATGTTAGGATATCGTTACATCCCTAAGAATTACCATCAGTAACTCCAACTTTACTAAAAACTGTGCATAATTTGATATCTCACATGCAATATATGATTTTTTTTTATTTTTATTTCATTACATTGTCTTGTTTTTATGTTGCATATGCTTTATCTATTTGTACATACCAAGACAAGTAATGCAGGCCCATGTGTACCATCTAGTCAGCGACATAGAGAACGTTACCTTATCCTTCCATATTCTATCACCTGCTTAATCAAACTTTATTTTGACAGTTTCATTCACAACTTTGTAAATGCAGAGGGTTTCCAATGGCAACTGAAAGGTTTATTTGTGGTAACTATTAACATCCGTTAATTCATTTCTATACCACTTGTTCTTACTTGCATAGGCTGTGCTGGATCTTTAGAGGTGGAGTACAATACACCCTGGACTGGTCACTAGTCAGTTGCGGAGTGCATACAGAAATGTCGAGATTTCAGTTAACTTATCATGCATGTTCTGAGGTTATGGGAGGAAAGGAAAGTGAAAACTTGTATAAGTACGGGGGTAAGTTGCTAACTCTATACACGCAAGGTGGGCATGAGCTGAGATTGTCTCCGACAACCACTAATTTGTCAGGCAGATGTGGTAATGTCAATGTGCTGCCAGCTTATTACTCAAATACATTTTTTTCTGTCCAGAATTATCTATTCATAATCACATATATTGATAAGCACACACATTCAGTATCTTTTAATGTGCAAAAGAATTTTTAGAATTGCAAACTATGCACTAAGTTGATTTTAAAAAAATGGCAAATATATAACTGACTTGTGAAGCAGTTGACTTGTACAGCTGAAAATTCATTTCAATAAATACTTACGATTGCAATGATTTGTTTTTGTTTTTTTTGTAGTTTATTTGGAACTGTGTTGTGTCTGCAACTGGGCACTGAAAGTCTGCTAAAATATGTAAAAATCAGATATACTTGGTAAATAATCAGCAATGACAAACTACACACTGTCAGGAAGATAACCGGCTCAACTTAACTTTATTTATAAAGCACTTTAATTAAAACAAACATTGCTGTATACAAAGTGCTATACTGTACATGGAACAGAAATTGGTCATGCAGTAAAGAATAAGATAAATAAGAACAAAACAAACATAAGTATACATGTAAATACAATTTACATTAATAAATTAATAAGAAGGAGGTGAGCTCCCTCAGAATGATCACTGTGTTCGTTACACACGCAGAAAGCTAATCAAAGGGTGAGTATTGTTTCAATGTCATTTATTTACTGTCGTTGATTTACACTTATTCTAGAATGACAGGTTTTATTTATCCATCCATCCATTCGCTCAACTCATCTTTATTTAGTGCTTTCACAACAGCTGCAGCTGTAACAAAGTGCTTTACAGAGCACATGAAATTAAACATTAGCAATAATACAATCAGAACAAACCAACATTTTTATTTTTATTTTAATTCCTGGGAAAACGAGTTTTTCAGAATATCAACCAGCAGGCACCTCGCTTTACTTTGCCAATACAATTTGGCATTTTAGCTAGTTAACAGGATGTTAGACAGAAACACACTAAATGGTCCCATGTTAACATGAACAAACAATGATTTCAACACTTTATTATCCTGCAGCGCTTTCAAATAGCTGAAGTCATAAATGCAATTATGGGACAGATGGCTCGCTCGCATGATTAGTCCCAGCAATATTTCACTTCTGAATTAACAACAGTCAAGTGAACATGATATTGAACACTGTCCAAATTGAATTTAGGTATAAACACTGTGAAGTGGAAGATTTTTGTCCTAACAGACTCAACAAAAGAAACATCCTAGAGACACAGCGCGCAACATATGCCAGCTCTGAGTGATACAACAGGCAAAGAGATTACTACTCTCAGCTGGATTCTGAAATGTTCCTACTCACGACTGCAGCTCCACAGGCTTTCTCTGACTAAAATGTTACACAACATCATTCTGACAGCAGTTGCTTTTGGATCTGTCAGCACAGCATGGCTGCATCTGAACGAAAAGTTTGTGTAACATAACTGTGACTTAAATGAATATTAAATACTTTCAAACACAATTCTTCACATCCTCTTACGCAATAAAATGTTCTATTTAAAATATTTTACTGTTTGAAACTACAGATGTTAATGTCAAGGTAGAGTCGATCGGGCGAAAATTGTACAAGAGAAAACAATCTGCATTTGCATATATTGTACCTCAAACGGAGATTTGAGTCAGACTCATGAATTGATATAAAGCAAATTAAGTTATAAACCCATAAAACTAAGGCTCTCTCAAAGTCTGCCACTATTTCTACATTTCACACGATAGCCTCTTATTTTCACACATGGTGCACTACTGCCATCACATGTCATTTTCCTGTAAGACACTCTGGAAACAGGTTTGTAATTTTGCTTTTATACAGCACCACAAAGGATTGCAAACAAAACAATCATTATTTAATCCACATCCAGCCATTTTTTAACAGCTTACCCTCACTTTAATGACTTTAATGTCTTACAAAAATTGCTCAAATCTGATGTAAATGTAACCTACTGTTTAACATTTAAGAGGTAGAAAACCACACAAAAGTGCTGGGATTTTGAAATCCGAGTCACCCTCCTGATTATGGCCCTTTCTCATCTGTTTGGCGAGTTGAGATGTTTATACTCTCGAGGAAGAGTCCTGACTCCTGGTGGTTCCCAAACATTCATTTACATCCATTTATAGGTCTTAATACTTTAATACTGCCAAAAGTAATTACATTGTTAGATTTCCACTGGTTATGGTAAGATGCGAACATATTATGGAGTTTAGTAGAGAGAGAGAGAGAGAGAGAGAGAGAGAGAGAGAGAGAGAGAGAGAGAGAGAGAGAGAGAGAGAGAGAGAGAATCAGGGATGAAGTGGATAGAGAGGCACTTAGTCTAGTTTATCAGCAACCTCATTCAACCTTCCCAATGTCTTCTTCTGGCTGTTGAACCGCCATGGCGCCACACCGGTATGCCTCCAGCAGCTCGGCTGCTGTTCAAGCCGCGCCAGTAAGTGGAGCTACACATCTGGGTCCCATCTATGGTGAGCAACAGACCTATATTCACTATATGGCACATGCATTAACATTTAATGTGTCGTAACAAGTCACAATCTTAAACATGTTCAAAGCTTGTGGGTTTATCAACATCAGTGAATTAATTAATATATATGGAGAACTTAGAAGTAGATTTTTTTTTTTTCTGCAATATGTTTTGTAGCTCGTGGATATTGTTGAGAAATAGGTCTCAATATGACCAACTGCTGGTAAGCTGACAAGTTTTTGTGTGTTTGTGTGTGAATTTGTGTGTTTTATATTTTTCCGGGTTTGCCGCCTATACACCAAAGTCATCTGGATAGGCTCCAGCTCTGCCTTTTGACCCTCGTGAAGGCAAGCAGTATAGAAAATGGATGGATAATAATATTTGACATCATTCATTCTGAGGTCGTCTGTCTGTGTCTTCGCATAGTTGAGAATGTGAGAATTTTTCCAGCAAACAGAGCCTTTAGAAAATACCACATTGAAGTGACAATGAAAACAACAACAACAACAGTGTTGATGCTGGGACCAGTTTGTCCTATTTTCGTCATCTATAGGATAAAGATTAACTCAAGAGTATTACTCTTCACTAATGCTATCAGATTAACCAAGCTCAGTCTATTTCAACAAGGTGCTGACGCCTCTGACTGTGTATTAGTTGCTGGACGGCAGTTGGCTGTTCCTGATACTGATATTTCACAGTAATTGTACATGTAGTCAAAATACAATTTATATCAAACCTCCCTGAGCCACCATCTTATTGTAGTAGAAGGATTTGTGTGTCCCAATGATCCTTTATGCCCCTGGTCTCCTATGGCAAAAAATGTCCAAGGTGAGGGACCATACAAAGCACATCTTACCAACCCCTTATGATGATTAAAAACATGGGACAACAATTTCCCTTGCCCGGACACGGATCACCGGCCCCCTCTGGAGTCAGGCCTGCACGCGGGGCTCGATTGCTGTTGTTCTTTGTTGTTACTTGTGCAGAGCTAACATGGCACAATTTCTAGCTTAACTCTGAATCATGTACTTCTGAAAACCATCCGTTCCATATCACAAATAGGTTTTCAGTTGTCTTGCCCTTGGAAAGATCCCGGTTAATAAAAAAAACTTTTTACTATTTTAATTTCCTCAGGTGAGCCACACAAGTTTGATCCTTTCTTCAGAGGTCCAGTCCACAAAAGGTAACCCAATGCTTCCTCCTTATAAGCAGAGGTGAGGACTCGAGTCATGAGACTTGACTCAAGTCAATTTTAGGTTGTGGGGCTTGGTAGCTAAAACTTACTGTATGAAAGATTTATAACTGAATGATATGACTGGACAAGTAGTGCGTATTTAAATGTGAACATTTGACTTGTAAATGAAAAAAAGTTGTATTTAGTATAGTGCGTATAAACCGGGTCACCTATAAACATCATAAGGCTGAGTGCAGATCCCACCTCATTAAGCAAGTATCATGGAGGGACCACTGAAGAGCATTTTCAGGATTATGTTTTTGATAAGAAGACCATGAAAATATGCATGTATGTTCACATCATGTTTAACTCATTCACTGCCTTTGACAAGTATACTTGTCAATTGTATTTTTTAGAGCGGTGCTAAATGGGGGCGAATCTGAGCATGCTCCACTGTAAATATCAAACTTGGAAACAACTTTACTGATGCCCAACCACCAGTAGATGACATCATTGCCCCATTTTATAGGAAATAAACACAGTTTCAGAGTCCATGGGAGAAATGGCTGTATTTTGGCAAACCTACATTTTTCTACTGTCAATTATAAAAGAATGGGACGGGGCAAAAAGTAGGGAGTCTATTCTGTTATTTGGTAGATTCGGTTTATATATAATTATTGAATGTAATATCACGTGAGTATTGACAATTTTAAAATTTTCTAAAATGACTGGCAGTGAATGAGTTTTAAGAGAATGATGAGGTGTTTGATGTTCAAACATTGAGTGATTTGGAACAATTATGAAACTGTGCTTGTCAATGTGTTCTCCACTTGGATGATGTTAAAAAACGGAGGAACTGATTTACACCTGCATGTCTCAACAGAAACTGCACAGATGTCTTATGCTGTTGGATCTTCATCCTTGTCATTCTTTCATATGTTGCCATTGGAATAGTGGGTGAGTCCTCTCCTAAAGGCACATACATATTTGAATGTGTGTCCAACATTTTGATTTTTCGTTCACATTTTGCCCCACTTTTGGTTTGTTAAGAGATGTCATCTTTGAACAAACTCTTACATATTTTATCTGATCGACTTCAAACCTTAGGTGTGCAGCCAGCAATTATTTTGAACAGTATGCTCATTGGTTCAATTGATGTAAAAACATTGCTGTCTTGATCCAGCTTGGTTACATGGTGACCCCAGGAAGGTGCTCCATCCAACAAACAGCTATGGCGAGTTTTGTGGTCAGAAGGGAACTGCCAATGCGTGAGTCATTCCTTTCTTATTATTTATTATGCATGTCTACACATCAAAAGACTTTACATTACACCAAACAAGGGTCATTAACAAATGATTAAAAAAAAAGTTTTTCTTTTTTTTCTGATGCAAACCCCGTACAATGTAAAGTACCGTATTTTCCGCACTATAAGGCGCACCTAAAAGCCTTCAATTTTTCAAAAGCTGACCATGCGCCTTATAATCCAGTGCACCTTATATATGGATCAATATTGAGCCGCAACAGATCTCGCTGTCAAGACGCTATCGGTGACCCTGCACGATCGGTGACGCGCATGATTGCTAGCTAATACGAATACTTTACCTCAGAGAAAATTAAAAAACAGCTGTTTATTCACTTTGGGAGTGAATGGAGTTGTCAGAAAGCTGGTTTGTAATCTATTAATAAAGTTTAACTGACCTATCTGACTGTTTTGTTGACATTCCCTTTAGCACAGCACCATCTAATCGATGCATAACGTAACCCCAGCCTCTACTGTAGCGTCTTATATATGGACAAAGTTTTAAAATATGTCAATCATTGAAAGTGCGCCTTATGATACCTTATAGTGCGGAAAATACGGTAGCTTTAACAATAACAATGTTCACATCTGTTTATTATTTGAGATTAGTGACCAAAATTCCGAAAACTAAATTTCAAGATTACTTACTAAAAATAATAATAACAACAGCATTGACAAACACGTCAAATAAATCAGACATGACAAAAGCTTTCATTTATTTGTGACTAAAAATGTATATTTGATGTTTTTTGCAGGAAGAGGCCCATTCTCTTCTATTTCAACATCTTGAAATGTGCCAATCCTGCTATTCTAATTAACCTACAGTGCCCAACAACGCAGGTAATAACATTCTAATATAATTTTATATAATGCAATGTAATGTAACATAATATCACATACGATTGAATTATCTTTTTTCTAAATGTTATATTTGCTTAAGTTCAAATCTACTAAATTGCTGTAACTATAAACATATACGGATTAGGGCTGTCAAGCAGTAAAATGTTCTAAATGTACAATGTCTTTCAAATTTCAAATACTCTCATTAATATATGAGTGAACAAATATGCGTATATTTAATTTAATATTTTACATATATATATGAAAAAAAGGAAAATTGCTTGTCAAACGAGCACAATAACGACGCTCATTTAAAGGCTGGCTAAATCCAAGTTACTCATCAATCCATGGCTTACGTAATGGTTCACAGGTTGGGCACAATAAAACACTACTTCATGTTTACATTTACATGTGTTTGTACCTGTGTTTAGCCAAGTGACTCTACTAGTATCCCTTTATCAATGTCACTAATTTGCTTCTGTAAATAATATACATCCTGTGCTTTCAGTTGTGTGTGTCCAAGTGCCCAGACAAATTTGCTACATATACTGAGATGCAGCTGGAGCACAAACTTGGCAACAGTTATTGGCAGTATTACAGACAGTTCTGCAAACCTGACTTTAATAATCCTAACAAGGTACTAGTTATATTCTACATTATATTTCAGACCATCTCTACATGTTGGCTTCGTTTTATATTAGGCTTTATTATGTATTTTTCTGACTATAAGTCACACTTTTGTTTCATAGTTTGGCTGGTCCTGCACCTTATGCGCAACTTGTACATTTTAAAATTATTAATATTAAAATATTAAAATTAGAGGGGCGGCACGGTAGTCGAGTGGTTAGCACGTCCGCTTCCCAGTTCTGAGGTCTCCGGTTCGAGTCCAGGCTCGGACCTTCCTGGGTGGAGTTTGCATGTTCTCCCCGTGCCCGCGTGGCTCTTCTCCGGGTACTCCGGTCTCCTCCCACATTCCAAAGACATGCATGGCAGGTTAATTGGGCGCTCCGAATTGTCCCTAGGCGTGCGTGTGTGTGTGTGAGTGTGGATGGTTGTTCGTCTCTGTGTGCCCTGCGATTGGTTGGCAACCAGTCCAGGGTGTCCCCCGCCTACTGCCCAGAGCCAGCTGAGATTGGCGCCAGCAGCCCCCGCGACCCTTGTGAGGAATAAGCGGTCAAGAAAATGGATGGATGGATGGATGGATATTAAAATTAGAGCTCGGACCAGTCCAGCAGTTTACTTACTTTTACTTGCTATAGCAAGATCCGGTAAAAAAAATAAATATAAAAAAAATAAAAAAAATAAAAAATAAAAAAATAAAATAAAATAAAATAAAATAAAATAAAATAAAATAAAATAAAATAAAATAAAATAAAGTCAATGTGTGTTCTTTACAAATTAATTCCAATTTCCATACTGTTCAAGTAGATGCTATCACCAGTTTATGAAGAAATAACAACACTCAACGTTTGAAATCCCATTTTGCACTTTGTAACACTTTTCATTGGTCTTGCCTTCATAATATTTCTGTTTGGGTTCTTCTAGCCAGTATCTGAGGTTCTACGAGATGAGGATTGTCCCTCTATGATTGTGCCAAGTAGACCATGTAAGGATGACACTTTCATTTTTGTAATATCAAACCTTATTCACAATGAATACCGCCAATAACGTTTTGTGACATTACATTACATTACATTATATTACACGTGTGTGTGGGCGGGTGTCAGTTCTTCGGAGGTGTCTACCAGATGTCATCACTCTTAATGGGACTGCGACAGTGGCGAATAAGACAATCTTCAAAGACGCTTTTGAAACCGCGCGCAGCGTCACGGAACTCCAAAATGCTGCCAGGTAGTGTCGCTTTCTCACTATTTTACATGCAATATTTTTCATTTCCCATTATCATTATTTTAACTTTGGCTCTGTTGAAGTCAAGGTTGTGTTCAACGGGACGATGGTGGCCTTTTTGCAATGTAGGGTGTTGGATTGTCTTGCATGAGAAATATTTCTTGTGGAAGACAGCTCTTGATATTCCATGGCAAGAAATTGTTCGTTAGAATCTCAACATGCAAGTATTCGTTTTGATCTTGGGCACCTCAGAGGGTCCTAACATTCCACTCCCCATTATTTCAGTCTACGACCACTTTGCAGGTGTCACAGCCTTGATTGGTACAGCAGTCATACAGCTTACAAAGTAGATGACTGCAAGCCTGGAAGAGCGTGAATGAAGAGGTTCTTGTGACTCCAGAGACAACAGCAATGTCAAATACCTGTTTGATGCTCATGAGTGACTTTATGACAGCTGCTGTTTTAATGCAAATAAATTTGCCTTAATATGCCTTTATTGGGGGTGGCACGGTGGATGACTGGTTAGCACGTCCGCCTCCCAGTTCTGACGACTCGGGTTCGAGTCCAGGCTCCGGCCTTCCTGGGTAGAGTATGCATGTTCTCCCCATGCCATGCGCGGGTCTTCTCCGGGTACTCCGGTCTCCTCCCACATTCCAAAGACATGCATGGCAGGTTAATTGGGTGCTCCGAATTGTCCCCAGGTGTGCGTGTGAGTGTGGATGGTTGTTTGTCTCTGTGTGTCCTGCGATTGCTGGCAACCAGTCCAGGGTGTCCCCCGCCTACTGCCCAGAGCCAGCTGAGATAGGTGCCAGCACCCCCCGCAACCCTTGTGAGGAATAAGCAGTCAAGAAAATGGATGGATGGATCCCTTTATTGGAACAAACCTATATGCTATCTGAATCTGAAATGCACATTTTTTTTTAAACATCAGGGTGATTGCTACCTTTACTTGATTATGCATTGAAACTAACAATTTACAACAATCCTGAAGTCATTTTCCTTTAATTCGTCTTAGCTTGGAAATTTATTATAAAACCCTTCTGAGGTTAATATCAGTGATCAAAATAAATGTGCATAATCTTCCCCAGAAAAATAAATAAATAATAAACTCAAATCCTTATTTAACTGCATGCATAATAATATCAATATTAATATTAATTATTATATTATTATATAGTGTATTACAGGGATTTTTAGCAAAACAAATACATGCTATGTACTTGCTTGTGTTTGAAATGTATGTATGTTATGTGAATTTGGATTTTCACTCTAGAATTTGGAACAAAAACTCTCATTGATTATACTCTAATTGTTAGCATGTTTCCATAAAATTTCGAACAAGCTGAATAAAAAAAATAAATAAAAATGACCTCTCACTTCTTTGCAGAGGAATAAGAGGACTAGTGGATACTCGGGAGCTGGGCTTGAAGATTGTGGAAGATTACACCAAGTCTTGGCCATGGATTGTTCTGTAACTACTACACCTTCACACAAACTGGATAGTTGGACTGAATAGTTTAACTGGAATTAAAAAAATAATTAACTGGGGTTGAAAGCAACAATCAACATTTACAATATGCTATTAATTTATTGGTTTAATTGTATTTTTATGTCTGATTTTACTTTATGTGGAGCAAGTTAAATGATGCTGTACTGTATGCAGCTATGTTTTTAAAGTGCTCTCTAAGTTGACTTCATTTATAAAAACTCTTAGAGCATATGCTTCACGAGAACTGAGAACTTTGCAATTATGATTACCATGGCTTTAGTTTTTCCCAATCATTTTTCCCAGTCTTTGTTCTATCCTGTTGCTACAACTCACATGCAGTTTTTGTCCCTCCCGCCCCCAGAGGCCTGCTGATGTCCTTGGTGTTTAGTCTCATCTTCATAGTGCTGCTGAGATTCACAGCCGGCCTCATGTTGTGGACTACCATCATAGCTGTCATGCTACTCTTGGCATATGGTATGTTTTTCTATCTATCTATCTATCTATCTATCTATCTATCTATCTATCTATCTATCTATCTATCTATCTATCTATCTATCTATCTATCTATCTATCTATCTATCTATCTATCTATCTATCTATCTATCTATCTATCTATCCATCTATCCATCTCAATGAATATATGTATGCACAATTGTAGGTATGTGGTACTGCTCTGTGGTGCTAACCACACTGGGACACAGTCAAGGTTCTGATGTATCCATTGTGGAAGTAGGACCACAGACAGATCTCAAAGTCTATCTCCAGCTCAGAGAAACTTGGACCATTTTATGTAAGTCTTCTTATATGTCTTTGTACACCTTTTATCATTTTGTTTACATTTTCTATTTCTTCTCTCGTCCCCTACCATTGTCGTCGAATCATGTCAGTTTAGTGATAAACACACTAGGGATATTTTCCTAGAACATGGAGTATCGTAATTTTTATCTGCCAATTTTAAAGGTTGGCTAATACAGTATTTTTATGTTTAAAGCAGTTTTCCGGGGGTGTGACTGGGCCTCTTTCATAGGTAGTTCTTCGGAAGAACAAAAAATGACCTCTCTCTCTATAGTTCCTTGTGTCCTTGTGAAACTAAACCATCTATTCTCTAGTTATTAAGCTAAATCCTGTCATGTGTACAATATTCTAACCACATTAGCAAACAATTAATGAAACGAGATAAGAAATAAATGAGCACATTTGACTTTAGTATCATGTTTGTTATTGCTTTGCCATCGTCAGTGGCTTCTCTAGGAGTGACAGAGGTTTCAATCTTGCTGATACTTGTCATCATGAGGAGGAGGATCAAGTTGGCCATTGCCCTGCTCAGAGAGGCCAGCAAGTATGGAAATCTTAATTACAGTACAGCTGTATGTGCTTAAAAAAAGGCAGCAATGGGATTTACAAGTTTGATCGTTTCTTTGATTTGTCTCTTTTGCAGAGCCATCGGTCACATCATGTCAACCCTCTTCTACCCAGTCGTAACATTTATTTTGCTGACTGCTTGTGTTTCATACTGGGCTGTTATTGCCGTGTATCCTTGAAAACGTGTCACAAAACAGCTTCATATTACATTTTCCAACTACAGCTACAATACTTATCTGTATTGGTATGAAAGAAATTGAAATATGCATTTATCTTCACAAAATTCTAGGAAAGCAAAGATATGTTGTTGAAACTGCCCACGTTTTTCATGTCTTCTTTCAATATATTAAATGGGAAGTCAAGTCCAAACTTTTCATACAATATGTTTTATTGTGCCCCCCACTAATCTAAACACAACTTTCTGATTAATGCTGCATTTATGGAATTAAGCAGGAAAAAATCCTTTTTCTATCCATCTCCGAGGCAGCCATATTGCCATTTGCTGTCCACTGAAAATGACATCGCAGTGTTTAAAGAGCTCAGAGAACAAACAACCAATCACGGCTCACCTGTTTTCTGGGTTTTGATCATGTGACATTTACAAGTTGAGCCAACTATACAGACCATTCAAATACTTACATTATAATTTTCACCCTGGTCATTCAAAACTTCTTTGTTTTGACTTGTTCAATCAATATAATATACAAATCAGAACCTTTAAGCCCTAAGCTATTTTTCAGGCTTTTGCTCAAAAATTCCATACCCAAAATAAAAAGTGGATATCTCTGCAACCACAAGGTCTATTTGAATAATTCTTGTGTCATAATAAAGGGAACACTTGTGAGATTTGTTCAGATAAATATCAGTACATACTGTACACAAGTGATAATTAAATTAGTTGCCGTTTGAGCTGTGTTTGGGGCATGTCAAAATGACATATATTCTAGTAACCCCAGTTCTGCAGTTTAATTTGACGTGCGACACTATTATATTCTTTCATGATTACTACATTGTTTCACACAATTTCTTCTTCCAAGTCCTAGAGGCCCCCAACTGGGGGGTGCTCGGGCTTAAAGTGCTACTGTATCTTTAACTGGCACTTTCAACCAGTTACTTGGCATCTTCAGGTGACGCCATCTATAAAGTGGTGTCCCCTAATGTGAGCTGTCCACATTCCAACAGCACTTGCAATCCTGAGGTAACAGTATATTGTGGTCAGTTGTCAGTTTAGAGATTGTTTTTAACCTATTTCTGTATAGTGTAGGGCTTTTTGTGTGTGTTCTATATCATGAATATGTTAGATGTGCTGAATCCAGATTTATTTTTCACTACTGAGCTAACATTTTAAAACATTGCTTTTGTTTTGTTATGTCCAAATCTTTGTGGTAACACCATTATCCTGTTTTTCATTTATTCTCTCCCATTGCAGACTTTCAACAGAAGCAACATATCCCAAGAAGCGTCCTGTGTGGGTTCTCAGTGCCTGTTTGCATTTTATGGCGGAGAGACACCATACCACCGTTACTTGTTCCTACTCCAGATTTCCAACTTGCTGATCTTTCTCTGGCTGTTTAACTTCAGCTTGGCCCTGGAACAATGCACTCTTGCTGGAACATTTTCCAGTTACTACTGGGCCAAGAGGAAGCCTGAGGATGTCCCTTCCTATCCGCTGTTCTCATCCTTCAGAAGGGCAATCAGGTCGGAACAATAAATCAAGACTGTGATACCTTTTTAAGAAATTGCCTGGGGGGGACGGGTCATTGTGGTGAAGTGGATGCGCAAAGGCAGGTGCACCCATGTGTATAGAAGACGGCAAGGCATGGTTGGGGTGCAGGGCATTCTAAAAAAATCACAACATATTGCAGAAGGACAAAAATAGTGAATAGCAGGATTCCAAATCATGGACCAGAAACTGAGAAACAGGGAGAATGAAGAACGGGAGGGTCGGGGGTGTGGGGGGTGACTAACTGCCACAGACAGCAAGACCTGGAAATGGCACATATGATGGCTCTAAATATCGACATACTTAAAACAATGAGGCACACCTGGACAAGACACAAGTGGGTGGGGAGCGCTGACTGGCTGACACAAAGGGGAGAAGAACTGATGAGATCTGGTGGAAACAAAGACAGAATCTCAGTATGAAGAATGCAGAATGTTACACTTTTTAATTTACCACTGCTTTAACCAGATTGAAACTGTAATAATGGAAAATGTAGCAATAACAGACATTTGTCAACCTTCGCCTGTATTTTCTTCAGGTATCACACAGGCTCTTTGGCATTTGGGGCTCTCGTTCTCTCTGTTGTCCAACTTTTTCGGATTACACTGAAATACTTGGAGAAGAAACTGAAAGGTTTACATATTACACACAAAGTCAGTGTGACACTAGCTACATTAGCTAGTAAAAAAATTCTCTTGTTAGTAGCCCAATGATTATGTTTGTGTCTTCACAGGACTTGACAGCAGCCTGTCCAGGTTTATACTGTGCTGTCTTAGATGCTGCTTCTGGTGCTTGGAAAAATTCATTCGCTACATGAACCGAAATGCTTACATAATGGTGAGTTTCATAGATTGTGTGTGCCTTCTTGTATGAGACAGATGTGTATATTGCTGCGATTGCAGGTGATATGATATATTTTCCATTAGGTGGCAATCTATGGCAAGAACTTCTTTAGTTCGGCTCAGGAGGCGTTCTTCCTTCTCATGAGGAACATGGTCAGGTCAGGCTCACTTCTGCTTTATAAAAAAAAAAAAAAAAGTACCGTATTTTCCGCACTATAAGGCGCACCTTCAATGAATGACATATTTTAACATTTTTCCACATATAAGGCGCTACAGTAGAGGCTGGGGTAACGTTATGCATCCATTAGATGGTGCTGCGCTAAAGGGAATGTCAACAAAACAGTCAGATAGGTCAGTCAAACTTTATTTATAGATTACAAACCAGCTGTCTGACAACTCCATTCACTCCCAAAATGAGTAAACAGCTGTTTTTATTATTTTCTCTGAGGTAAAGTATTAGTATTAGCTAGCGATCCAAGATGGCGGGACCTTCTGCGTATGCACGTCACCGATCGTGCAGGGTCACTGATAGCGTCTTGACAGCGAGACCTGTTGCGGCTCAATAGTGATCCATATATAAGGCGCACTGGATTATAAGGCGCATGGTCAGCTTTTGAAAAAATTGAAGGCTTTTCGGCGCGCCTTATAGTGTGGAAAATACGGTATATATACAGTACCATGAAACAGTATCTATGCTTCTCAATCTATTTTCAGAATTCCCATATTAATGTTTAATGTTTAATGTGTGCGTGGCACAATTTTCTTTCACTGTCCCATCAGTTTTAGTTAGCTATATGATCAATCAATGTATACCGTTGTGGAGCATCCTTTCTGTCTGTCTTATAGAGTTGCAGTTGTGGACAGAGTGACGGATTTCCTGTTGTTTCTGGGAAAAGTTATGATAGCAGGAGGAGTTGGTAAGTCATAACTAAAGTTTAGTGGGCAGTTGCAACATTCCATTTTTAATGCTCCATGTGGAGCCTAACCCAAGCACCCAATTTCTCCTCCCATCTTTGTTTCAGGTGTGTTAGCATTACTTTTCTTCACAAAGAAAATCACTCTTTTCCAGGCGGAAGTGCCCTATCTCCACTACTATGAGGTTCCTCTCATGGTAGTTACAAGCAGACACATGCGCAGATTTGAGATTCAGTTCATCCAGTTTTTAGCTTTTATTCAACTGTTCTGATTTTTAATTCCAGTGTTCTGATTTTATAATAACAATATAGATTATTTATTGCTTTTCGTGTCACATTTAGTTGTGTAAGTAATATATTTGCCTTTTTCAAAGATGATTGACACAGTAAGTTGTTTTTGTTTTCTATGTCAGACAACGGTGGTGGGTGCTTACCTGATCGCTCACGGTTTCTTCAGTGTTTATGCCATGTGTGTTGACACATTTTTCCTCTGCTTCTGTAAGTACAACACCTTTGTGTTGAAATATTCACCCATCCATGTTTTTCCACACTACTCATCATTGTAAAAGGCTCCTGCAGTCAATCTTCTGCTGATTTTGGGTGATCCATCAGGGCAGCCATTTATTCTCACATCAAAACCTGTCCCCTGTTTAAAGAATTCAATTAAGATAACACACATGTGATTCAGGACTGTGGAAAGTAAGACAGTTTTCCCAACTCACACAAACTCAACTAGTCTATAACATGCAACCTCCTCAAGAAGAAACTCAGTTGCCACAGATTGTAATATGAAACCTTCTTGCAACCACCACCACCTTTGTGTTCAAATGTGCTCAATGTTTTTAATGTTGACGTTTATACTAACCTGTTTTCCTTCTTTGCCTCCTGTTAATCCAGTTCCCTTCATTCTATATTTGCATCTTGTCTCCATTCTCCAAGGTGACGACTTGGAGAGAAATGATGGGAGCCTGGAAAAACCTTTCCTCATGTCACCAGAGTTACACAGGATTCTGAGAAAATCCTCCCGTACATGTTGAACCCAAACTTTGCCTCTGGCTCAGAAACTGTGGGAGAAAAACAAACTGTTGGATGATGGGCAATAGGATTTGCATGTCTTGCCATATCGTAATGAGCCTCATTGTGATGCAGATACGATTGCCAAATTTTCTACTAAATGAATACATCAACAAAACCGCTACTCTGCTTTTGACTCTGATCAGAAAAAGTGGAATCACTTTGCAATGCTCTTGAATCTTCACTTATGTAATTTAAGATAAACGTTGACTCAGTTTTGGCTTTAAACTATTCCAAAGTCTGGAATAATGTGAATGTTGGCAATCAAATGTCATTGTTGTTTACTCACTCAGCCATGAAATCATGGCAGTGCATATGTAGTATTTGCTGTACATTATAATGGCATTTTCTGGACAAGAAGTATGCTGTGCACTTTGGCTGCTAATTTTTTGGGGGACCTAGCAGCGATTGCTGTCTGGCCCCTATTGTTTTTTTGTAGATATTATTTTCATCTGAACTGAAAAACACTTTAAACTGGCCATAGAACAGTTGTCACTGTTATTAAAAGTGACTAATAATCAAATTGTATTTGTAATTTATAAAAATGATTACAGTGGAAACGTCTGTTTACTATCCCTCAGTCCCCTGAAGCTTGCTCCTCCTCTGACGGCAAATGATGTTGTTTGGGTGATAAAGTGACTGAGATAATTACTGCTTAAATGATCAGTACCCCTAACAAAGATAGGGGTACTGATCATTTAATGTTTCTTAAAGCAGGGCCATCATTGTATAAAGTAGATATTTGTAGCAGTAATCAGAGCGATGCACTATGCCCTTATTCTTGCAAGAATGAGCTAGATTTTGTTTTGTTTTTTGTTTTAAGAAGATAAAATAAAGCAAAAGTTTATTTCTAGCATATGGTGGTAATTGGTGAAAAATCTGCAACACAAGCATTCTGATACTCTATCAATTTTATAAACTTGTCTTGTCCCAGCTAACTTCGGGCAGCGTACACCTGAGACTGATCGCCAGTTAACCATAGGGCATCTCGGCGTGAGACTAACAATTATTTAAATTCACATTCCCTCCTTTGGGCAATTTACGAGTCTTTGTTAATGTAACATGCATGCTTTTGGAATGTGGGCGGAAGGAAGCCAGAGTACCTGGAGAAAACCCACAAAGGCATAGGGAGAAGAAGCAAACTCCCCAAACAGAAAGATCTGAGTTATGATCAGAAGCAGTCACACTAACCACTTGTTCTATAATGCATACACGCATTACACACAGACCAGAATCTTGGTTTGTTTGCTCAACACTCTTGCAAAACTTAACAACCATCTGTACATGTAATGTAAGATTCTCAATAAAATAAATAATAATAATAATAATTATTATTATTTTAAATAATTTAAATAAGACCTTTGGTTCAAAACTGGTTTTACCTTTTTTCCATTTATAATTTGCTGACTGTAGTAACTGCATTTAAACCACTAGGAGGCACTTATCTATCTATCTAATCTAATCTATCTATCTTTGTGAAGTTCAGTGAAAATTGCGGACAGATCTGCCACATTCAATAAGGTGGACACGTTTGACGTATCACGGCAACCAGCCAACTCTTTCAATGCATCGTTCATGTGAATGCTGTCTATGCTACAACGCCCTAACCTGTGGGGAGGACCAATCAATGGCGAGGATTCAGATTTGGGCGTGGCTGTGCTGGTTGGATGGAGAGTTGAACAAGTGAAGAAAAGATATGCCGAACCGTCTGACATATGAGCAACAACGTCCTCTACGGTTTCTTTTGAATTCACGTATAGTCAACTATTTAGCACAGTTTGTATTTCAGCCAGGAAGAGTGAAGAAGTTGTAACCATGCCGGTGAGAAGGGGCCATATGGCGCCCCAAAATACTTTCTTGGACACCATCATCCGAAAATTCGAGGGCCAGAGTAAGTGAAATATAGTACTTCAATTAATCCCACAATGTTCATTGTGATGAAAAATGATTATTTATTATTTAAGGATTTCATACGTAAGAAACCGATTGTCAGCAGTATATAATGTAAATTTTATAAATAAGAAAAGTACAAGTAACGAACCAAGTGTCCCACGGGGCACAGAGAATGCTAATGTTGATTGACGTTGAAAAAAAATTCACTGTTTTAAATGCACACAAATTATACTAAAATGACAGGCGCATATGAATCTACATATTTAATTCTAAATTTTCTTCTTCACCAAACTCTCAATCTGTAACTGAGCGTTTTACTACTTTTGTATATAAAAAAAGTTTTCATATTTACTTTTAAATTGTGTCTAACTTGACCAAGCTCATAATTTAATAATTTAATAATCTAATAGTGATTTAGTGTGTTGTTTGTATCCGGCATGATTTACTATGCATGTTGCGCTTTTTGTTGTTTTAACATACGTGTAATGCTGGAGTTTAAGTTAAACTCATTAAGAATTAAATTACTGTTTAACAATAGTTTGATATAATAATACCAGTGAGCAGTATAGGATGTGTAATGTTTCAGAATCAACATGGTGCCTCGTGTTACCAAGAATCCCACATTTTGCCATTCATGTGCACAAAGACTGTGGTTCAATATTTGTGTACATCTATCATGACTTCAGGACTTATTCATTTTACTTGTAACCACCTCCAGTTGCTGTTGCATATACCGCAAGAGTACACAGCACATGTCACTTGTCATCCGTACATATTGCAGTACATTTGTTACAGTGTTTTTTTTTTTTTTTAAGTAATACCTCATGGTAAATTGTATCAAAGGCTTAATAAAGTCATTGAGTACCACCGATATATATATATATATATATATATATATATATATATATATATATATATATATATATATATATATATATATATATATATATATATATATATATATATATATATATATATATATATATATATGATGGCTTGCTTGCTTGCTTGGTTGCGTATAAAATCATACTGTGAGTGTTGATTATTTTTTTTGAGGATTTTTTTTTTCCCCGGCAAATAATATTTTTCAGTATATAGTATTGGAAAAATGGAAGGCCAGTTTTATTGTAGGTCAAATCAACCGGCCCTGGCATTAGTTTGTTAACTATAGCATTACTGATTGTTTAAGTTTCACTGTTAAAAAAATGGGTTGTGTGCACACATAACACACCAAGGAGAACATTGTTGGAACAAAACACTGATAATTTTGAATTTTGATTTCTGTGTGTGCCCAAAAGAAAGAGGTTGATTATATAAGCTGGCTTTTATGTACTGCTGCGCATATAAAAGTTAAACTTCTATCCTCACCGCTACTCCTTCCCCCACAGACCGAAAATTCATCATTGCCAATGCCCAGGTAGAGAACTGTGCCATCATCTTCTGCAATGATGCCTTCTGTGGGCTGTGTGGATACACCCGAGCAGAAGTGATGCAAAAGGCCTGCACCTGTAGCTTCTTGTATGGACCGCTGACCAAAAGACCAGCAGTGGCCCAGATGGCTAAAGCTCTCCTGGGAGCCGAAGAGAGAAAGGTGGAGATTACTCTCTATACCAAAGAAGGTACAGTTCTTTTGCATCTATCTGTTCATCATCGAATCCTCCAATATGTTATGATGCTGCCATCAGCCAGTTGAGGGCATTCAACATCACACCAGTTTCTAGAGTAACACAGACTCACTGCCAGAAAACAAGTATCTCAACATAATTATAATAATAATAATAATAATAATCGCAGCATGGTCCAAAAACTTTAGCAGCAGGCAGAGCAGCGGCTTTCCAGTGGATTAAACAAAAAGAAAACTCCCCTTCCCCCTCAGGAGAAATGTACAGGTCACCCTTCTAAAGGAGAGCCATATTACCAAGCGCCACATCCATTCTTCTCACCACCTCCACTCACTCCTTCCACCTGGAAGATATATTGAGCAATAAAGACCCGTACCTCCAGACTGAAAAACAGCTTCTGTCCGACAGCCGAGAACTGAACTCCCACCTGCCGCTCACCATTCATGTTTTGCGCTATTTAATAGTAATGATTAAATTTATTTCCATCATCTTTCATTGTAGAGACTGCAATTGTTAGCGCATGTACAGTATGTGTGCGTGGGTGTCCCTGTATGTGGCAGGGGTTGGGTGTGTGTGTGATGCAATGATGATAGAGGCATTCTAATTCTAATAACAAAGCCTTATCATTTATATTTCTCGCTTCTGTCATTAAGGAGGTTTATTGTAACATCTTCAGCGTTCGAGGAGCTGGGGGGATTCAATTGTTTGTTGAGGTCTCTGAATTTGAAGGCTGCATGTTCACCTCAGCTCTAATACTTGCTGTGCAATCATGGGAGAATTAGTTTTCTTTTATGAAAGCATATAACGTCATCATTAATATTGTGTGACTAAAGTCGTCATTGTTCTGAGTACCTTTGGGTATAACAGTGCAAGACAGATGAAGCCTAGTTGTAATATTTTTGATAGAGTTTTGAAAATTAGATAGACTAAAAAAAACAAAAACCCTCAAATTCATATTTATTTTACTTTTTTGCATAGTTTGCCCACTTTAATGTTGAAGAGCAAACAAATGTAAATATCAGACAAAGATCTTCCAAGTAAACATGAAATTCAGTTTTTACAATCAATGGAGATTTTATTTATTAAGGAAGGAAACAAATAAGATGATGTATCATCCACGCCGGGCTACATTTTGCAAGAACAATTGAAATCTCCCAGCGCATATGGGACATGTGTCATAGTCTGATGAAACTAAAGCTGAACTTTCTGGTAATAATTCTTAAAAGGTGTGAGTGTTGCAAACACTGAATTTAGTCAAGATGGAGGGAATTCCAAATACCAGTGTTTGGTGTTAGTACAAAACCTTTAGGCTCAAACAGTGGCACAAGTACGAATCATATAATTAAGGTAATCTCTTATTCACGATAACGTCATCCATCTTACACACGAATAGAAATCATCTGGTCAAAAATAAAGAAACAGCAGTTTTGCTCACATATAGGCAAATACACACGGACACAAAAGAGACGTCAACGCAGGCACAATTAATTTAAAGCGGTCAGTCCTTGTCGGGTATGTAATAAATGCCACCTTACGGAACAAAAATAAATATAGCTATATAATAAATGGCACCTTATGGAACAAAAATAAATACCGCTAGAAATAATCTTGTCAAAAAAACAATCAACTGCACGCTCAGTCCCGCACGGGCACGCATGCACACAATGTACGTGTCCTATAATTAATGGGGTTGCTCCCCTTAGCAGTGAGTCATGATAACTGCCACCGTACAAAATATAAATATACAGAGCCTCTAGAAACAAGTCAGAAAAGTCCTGCTCAATGATGCACAGGCGCATGTACACAATGTACTACCATATAATTAATGGGATCGCTCATATCACAACTAATTAATGAGGACCAACACCTTTCGCAATAGTTAGAATATATAATGCCAATTAGTACTGTCCTGTGTGTAATAGTTGTAATGTGCGGTAGCTGATCCATCTATCTATCTATTCTATGGACATTTTAGTTCATGAACAAAAACGAGACAAAAATTATATGATTTTGTAAAATCCTGTCTCTGTCACTGTGAAACTCTCATGTGACACACCGTCACACACCCCTTGGACAAACACGTGGGACAGGAGGAAAAAAAAGGTTAATTATAGTTACACGGCCATAACGTTCCAACAATAATGTTAATCCGACTGCTAACTAATGCTGGCTAATTTACTAGCTCATAGCATGGAGCCATAGTAGTCACTTGTTGATTGATATACTGTAATTCTGTGCCAAGATGAGAGGAAATTTAATGTGAAATAGTTTTAGATCGGGCGGCACGGTGGTGAGTGGTTAGCACGTCCGCCTCCCAGTTCTGAGGACTCCGGTTCGAGTCCAGGCTCCGGCCTTCCTGGGTGGAGTTTGCATGTTCTCCCCGTGCCCGCGTGGGTCTTCTCCGGGCACTCTGGTCTCCTCCCACATTCCAAAAGCATACGTGGCAGGTTAATTGGGCGCTCCAAAATTGTTCCTAGGTGTGCTTGTGAGCGTGGATGGTTGCTTGTGAGCGTGGATGGTTGTTTGTCTGTGTGTCCCCTGCGATTGGCTGGCAACCAGTCCAGGGTGTCCCCCGCCTACTACCCAGAGCCAGCTGAGATAGGCGCCAGCACCCCCCGCGACCCTTGTGAGGAATAAGCGGTCTAGAAAATGGATGGATGGATAGTTTTAGATCCAAAATGTACGGTATGTACATACTGACTAAAACGTCTTAAACAGTTATCTTAGAATAATTTAGCACCAATTGACAATTCCGAACATCCTGGCATTTCTGCTATTTCCACAATGCAACGCTTCATTTCCGCGGTGTATTGTATTGCTAGTGTTACCTGTGACGGGCATACAAACCAGGCAGGTTGTTTATTCAAGGAAAGTGGGAAATCAGATTTAAGCCACTCGGATTGTGTCAGTTCGGCCCTCACAGCGTTTGAGGCAAATGTAAATACAAGACATATGTTCACGTGACACAACGTGATTTGGAATGACTGTGTTAACCAGAACAACAAAGAATTTATTGGAACCAGCCATATTTATCGTTTACATTTGCCTCAAACACTTTGAGGGCAGAACTTGGGACCCTCCAAGTGGGATAAATCCAACTTCAAATGCAGCGTAAAACCGCCATTTTGACTTGTGACGTCATTACTAGTGTTATTCCGATACCGTTTTTTGGCTCCCGATACCGATACCGATACCCAGCTTTGCAGTATCGGCCGTTACCGATACCATACCGATACTTAACTTTTTTTTTTCCTCAACATGAAAAAGCTGTCCTGCCATTGGTTCAGAGCATTCAAGGGCCAATAGGATAACTTAGATAGGCATGCAGTGAACATGTCACATACCAGCGAATGTCGTGCACCAGCAAGACTCAAGATGCTGCATCCGAAATCCTATATTAGCGTTGGAATTAATGGTATCAGCATGTTACTTGTGAATAGTCACCGATACCGACACCACTGATATAATGCAGTATCGGCACCTCTGCCGATACCAGTATTGGTATCGGAACAACACTAGTCATTACGGAATTGTCAATAGCTGATTAAATATAAACTAAACTTAATGTCATTTGTGCATTAAAGTGAGAAGACAATGAAGTAATAGATTAGACTTAACGGAAGCTGTTATCTTCAAATGCTACCATTAAAAATCGGTTGAGGTTTAAGCAAGTAACTATGCCTGCACACATATATAAATTTGAGAAACAGGTTGGTTCCAAAAACAATACAATTGTGTTGTTTCTAAATCTGATGATGATTACAGCACATTTACGAAACAAAATCATTTGAATAAAAATGTCTAAATATACATACATTAATTTGTAGTTTTTAGAGATGTGAATGTTAGAGATGTAAAGGTTTTAGAGCTATAAATGTACTTTTCTTCTGTTATGGCCAGCAATTGTGTATGAATGTCTTTGCTCAACTTGCAAGATATTTTTCGTGGTTTATTTCAAATCCAATGTGGTGTAGCCAGAGACAAAAAACACTACAAAAACACTTAAACTTAAGCTACAGTATAAACGATTACTGAGTTACTAGTAGAACCACTTCAGAGGCACTTTCTCCATAGATCCCACAATTCCTCAGTCTCGCAAACTGCAACAGAATATTAAAAATGCTATTAACATTTAATCCGCCATTTTAGCATCTCCTGACATTCACCTTTGTTATTGCCTGTTTTTATTTTTCCCCCCAACAATTGCCACATTTATTACTTGTGCCAGGAGACGAGGCAGAGGGTAAATACATATTGTATGACTCTGCAGACTTATTACAGATCCATGAAATGTGGCAGTGGCTGGCACAGCACTTTTGTTAGCAACTTCTGCTTCAATCATTATTATGTTTTTTTTGTAAGACCTTGATTGCAATGACCGTTGTTTGCTAGGCAGCCTGTTTGAGGAATATTTTAGCTCTCAGAAATATAATGCAGCGTTTTTGATGATTAATTCTTAAAACTATTAGATTAGTATAAATTTTTTGCTTCTGATTCGATTTGATTTCAGGATCATAGTTTAAAGAAATGTTAGTGAGTACATCCTTCATACAGCTTAATTGTTTTTAATTGGGGTTCTTTAATCATTAAACAACACCAAATTAAAAAACAAAACAAAACAATAATAATCACTTAATACATAGTAATCAGAAAAAAAATATTTTGCAAGAAACGTTAATGCAATTTTTTTTTTTTTTTTATCAGCTTATCCGATTGAATATGTGACCCGCTCCAGCAAAAGTGTCCGCATGTCGGCAGGATCAATCTCAAGATAATGGATGATATTAGACAGTTGGACCTTTTTTTGTCCATTTTGACATTTCTCCACTTCCTTGAGGTCTCTAGTTTCATTTCCAAGCAGCACAAAAGTCAAAAATGTAATAGAAGTGTATGAGAATAAGCAATTATTAGACAGTATGCCTTGTAACTAGGGGGCGTGTTTTTAGCCGAGCTGCTAGCATGCACCGCGTCTTGCTAACCTTGTTAAAGACAACTTGAATTTCCTAGCCTCAGATGTAATTCACAAATGATTTATAAAAATATTGTGAGGATAAGCGAATCTGCTAATGGACGGATGGACGGATGGATGGATGGATGGATGGGTGGACATAGCAACCAAAAAAAGTCGAAACAGACCAGTCAGCACTCAGCACGAAAGTAAACAGAACAGAAGTCATCCTACCTAATGGAGCAGAAGCTGTTGTCGTAAATACTAATTGATCGCTTGTCGATGTTGTCTATTTAATCGGATGCCGGACACACCGCTACTTCGATGTGCCAAAAAAAAAAAAAAAAAACAGTCTGCCTGCATATGTCGCAAATATTGCCACACATTTTCACTTTATGCTCTTTTAAATGGGATGACAAGAACATAAAAATGAGATATGAAATATTTAACTTGAAGATGAAAAATGGTCCTCTCAAAAGATTCATAGCATGACACACCGCCTCAAAATTCACACAGGCTATATTGACTGGTAAATACTGGTAAAGTTTAGTGTCCCTCGTGCATTACTTGGGGTGGGGTTGGTGGGACAAAAAAAAATAATAATAATTTTATTCATTTTCAAAAGCATTTGAGACATCACATCCATGATGTTTTCAATAAAGCACTTTTCATAGGCCACATCAAATGGCTAATAATCTTTTAATTGACACAAAATTATGAAATCAAATTTCCCACTGCGGTAATATGACCTCATTTATGCAAGAAAATACCACAAGGAGCAACAATAAAATAAGCAAACTTTGGCTGATGCCTTAGAAGATAAATTGGAAGCCGAATGCGATCTTTTTTGCACGTGGAGCCTTTTGCCACATATGATTTTCACATATGATTATAATATTTTATTTGTAACGTGTTAAAATGCTACACATGATGATCATGATCTCATACTAGCACATGGCAGTGCAGACCGCACCAAAATGGGGGTTGGTTGGGGGCGTTTGTATGTAGGGGGAAGGAAGGTAACAGTGCCTGTATATGTGAGAGGGAGGGAGAATTTGAAACAGAGATAATCTTTTTGGTCCATTCATTAATCTTTAATCCTTTCAGATATATCTTGGTCCATATTATACTTATGCAGCATTGTAATGAAAAATATTATCCTTTTGTCCTTGTAGAGTGGCCATCACCTTTATTTTCACCTCACAGACAGACATTAAAGGAATTGCATTAATAAAGGGGATATGGAAATAAATAAAACATCGGATTAAATGTAATTGATAACCTTTGACAATCTGTTTACTAATATGCTTGTCTCATGGGATGATTGGATGTTAGTGAAAAGAAATACTAACCTCAATGTCAGTGAAGTTGAGGTGTTGTGTAAAATGTAAAGATGCATGTACATCTGCGTCAGGCTCACGCGGAGACGTTACGGCGGCGCCCCGCTCGTGCGTTTGCCTTCACACTTGTGCGCAATACACATCACTATACACATCAGGTTCTGCTGCAGTTCACTCCAAGTCGGGGTGTCACTATGGCTGGGACGCCACAGAGTGGAGATTCCTCTACATTTTATGACTGACCAATTCACGAACAAGAGACAAAGCCGGGGGGATATGGACTTAGATTTGTGCCAAAAAGAATCGAGCACTACTTCTTGAAGTGTAAACAAAACTTTAAAAAAAAAAAAAAAAAAAAAAAAGGCAATCCATCAATCTTCTTGAGGTGTAAATAAGACGATTTTCTTCAAACAAAATTTTGTGAAGTACAAACAAAAACTATGACTTAGAAAAATGTTTTCTTTCGATTACATCATTTCTCACTTACTGTTTTCCTGTTGATGGTTGTTCGTCTCTGTGTGCCCTGCGATTGGTTGGCAACCAGTCCAGGGTGTCCCCTGCCTACTGCCCAGAGCCAGCTGAGATAGGCGCCAGCAGCCCCCGCGACCCTTGTGAGGAATAAGCGGTCAAGAAAATGGATGGATGGATGTTTTCCTGTTTACCCTCCCTCGTTTGCACTTCCTCATTTTACGTTGAAGCTCAGACTTTTGCTTCTGAGTTTTGGCATGAACCGTGTTCGAACATAACTTCTACCCTGCTTAGAATGTTACTTTAAGCATTACCTTGTACTCTACTTAATAAAGGTCTAGTGATGACAACTGCTGGCAATTGGAACAGTTTCTGTCACACTGTTGGACAGAAGAACAAACACCCGAAGCCAAGTAAAGTAAAACTCACGCTTGTGCATATCATCCGTTGAGGGTTCCCAAGTTGAACTCTCACATAATGCAAGATTTGCTGAAGTCTTAATGTACATAATAGTTCCATCATGTGCCATGTCTATCACATTGGCCACAGCCTACAAAATGCCGATTTAGGTTTACGTTTGGCTGACGAATAGTCTCTATCAGTTATTTACATGCGTGTGTTTACGGGTGAGTGGTGGCCAGTGTTGCCACAGTTACCTTGAAAAAGTAACTTAGTTACTTTACTGATTACTTGGTTTTAAAAGTAACTAAATTGCGTTACTGATTACTTGATTTTAAAAGTAATTAAGTTAGATTAAAAGTTACTTTTTTAGTTACTTTCAGCAGCTGCCGATAACACCATCTCAACATAACAATAATGAGTTCCAAATACTTTATTGAAAGTGGATTTTTAACATGAAAATAAAGTTTTTTTTATGAAAAACAAAATAGGCAGTCTCTCTTGACTTCTTGTAACGTAAATACTTTTTATAAAACAAAAAATAAAAATCTATCCAGGTTGAAAATGAAAATCCCCTAAATTCCTCTATTGTTTGTTTGTTCCGCTATTCCAGTGTGTACACATGTATCAGTTTAAATATTTATTAGTAGTTATTGACAGTTATAATTGTTTTTTGGTTTGTTTGTTTTTTCTCTTCAAAATAAGGATCAGGAAAACAAAAGGTTGATAATTTAATGTTAAATATAAATATTTAACCTTTAGACAGACACCAACACAATTAAACAGAATATTTGCACATTGTGAAGTATTTCAGAAACATAAATTTAAGACATGAAATAAACCTACCGTCCAGCCAAAAGAAATATGAAGCCACCTTATGGAACAATAAATCTATCAAACACATTTTAACCACTTAATATATGCAAAAATATTTCCAAAAGTTCATTTCCCTTTTTAATCAACAATTTTTGTATTTAACAATTGTTTTTTCTTTTGTCATCACTTTCATTTTTGGTTAATGTATGACATCTTTTTTTGTTTTTTTAATCTGAGACACGATGATGACCACAGAATCACTACTGTTTATATTTTGTTTTTTTGGGCTGTCGTAATCGCGGGCACGTCTCAGTTCTCCTATCTGCTGCTCATGCTAGTTGTAGACATTGACAGGGAGCCACAAACTGAGAAATGAGATACTTGCAGTGTGCTTTTAGCTTAGCTGGTGTGTTGGCTGTGGGACATACCTGTGTCGTTTGAATCCATGCATTGGATCGTCACGGGAGTTATTCTTTTTGGCTCGCGCGCAGTACCAACGCCGGCCCGGGACATACAAGTGCACCGAGAGGACTCGATAGCCATGGGAAATACCGAGATGTACGGCACCGGCTTCTGCTAACTGTCTCCATTTGTATGTTGTCACTCGTTGCGCGCGCGCGCGCGCGCGCGCCGTGTCGCGAACACGGAAACACGGAAGTAGCTTGAATGGTGATGCTACTGAAATGTAAACAAAACAAGTAGAGCACGGCGCAGAACTCTTGCTATTGTTATGAAAACCATAAAGCCTCACTCGCAACCGATACGGTCGTTTAGCTCCCCTTGACGAACGATGGTTCGGTCGAATCGTTTTTTTGTTCCACCCCTACTGAAAACGTAACTTGTCTGACGTCACTCCCCCTGGCGAGAGGGCGGAGACGACCTCATCCCATAATGCTTCACGGACCAGTTGAGGATGGAAATAAAAAATTTTTTTTTACCACTTTTATGGTCCATAATGCACACTTTTTTTGTTGTGTTGTGTGCCTGTTGGTTAATAAAACTAGTAGTAAAAGTATCATCACTTTTGTTTTGAATGTGCAAATCATTCATGACCAGACCATGGCTGAATTCAGTGTGGTGATCAATGACTTCTGCCTCATCTTCGTAGTTAGCAGTAGTTGTTTGTGACTGTTACAAAAGTGGGATAGTTTGCATTCTTCATGAAAATGTGGAGTAACGCATTGATTCTCTGGACAGTAACTTTAATCAGACTACTTTGTAGAATAAAGTAACGCATTAGACTATTAGTTACTTTAGAAAGCAACTTTTTTGAGTAACGCGTTACTAAGTAACGCGTTGCCGGCAACACTGGTGGTGGCGGATTATAGGTCTGACGAGAAGTCGACCTTGAGGTTGATCAATGTGATATCATTATGAGGGGAAATAAGATTGCATGTAGCTCCCCTAATCCATTCTGCAGACGTAATGCGAACACCCCTCTCTTAATGTCCTTCACACATTTATGAAACACACATGTGCACGCACACTCACAGTGGCACCGATTGGTAATTTCATACTGATTTACACAGACTGTAACCATAAGCACTTCTTTCAGTATTCAGGGCCCTTAGGGATGCACACCATTTTACCAACCACATTTTTAATTCTTTTAATTCTAAATTTGACAGATAATTAATTGGGTCAGAGGAGGTGTAATATATTATTTTTGTTTTATGTTTTTAACTTTATTCATATCCATTGAGCCATCGTGGCATGGTGGATTTATTTTCATGAACTTCCTCCTGTCATGGTCTCAGCTTGTCACGGTCTTGTCACGTCTAATCTTGGTCTTCATCTTGTTTCGGTCTTGACTCCCAAAGGTTTTGGTCTTGTCTTGGTCTTGGTGAGTACTGCTCTCGGGCAAGTCTTGGACTCAGATGGCGTGGTGTACTCGTCACCACAACACTGCCAAGGTGCTGCTGACGAGCTAGATGACTGGATTCCCATTAACATTATACTCCTACTCGGGTGTACATTAAGCCCATTTGGGTGGTGGCCCTGCCAGAACCAGGGTCAATGTCCTCACAAAAGTCAAGTCAAGTCAAGTCATCTTTATTTAAACATGTCAACATGATCTTTATTGTATTTCATGTGAAAGTCCAAAAAATTAGCCTAATGTCCATTTTTATCATTTTTAGTATACTCACTATATGGAGATGGTTTATTCTCATCTCCAGAACATGGCATGCTCTTAGGATGGGTCGCTGTATCAAAATGATTTGCCTTCACCCAGAAATTAGTAGAATTATAGTATGTTTGTTTTAAAAATCCAATCCATTCATATTTCTTTTTGGCTCAACATTTAAATAAACTTCATCATTTATATTTAATGGTTTAGTCAGAGACTTTCATGAACTGTGTTATTCTTCTCTTTCATAAATGTGGGAATAAAATTGAATTAAAATGCTAAAATTGATCTTGCCTGGCCACGAGCTCAGCACCAGCTAATGGCATATTGTTCTGTATGCAACAGACCAGGTACGTTGTGTGGGGCTTTGCAATAAAACTTTACTGTCGAAGTGCGCCATCTAACTGCGAAATTGGGAATTACTGTACCCTGTGACGAGTTCTGAATACATAACGGTAATATTGTATGGAGTATATTACTTAAATATGTACATCCTATTTTATATAGTTTATCACAATCAGCAGTAACTTAGAAGCCCATAGAACACTATCTCCTAGTTTAGTTATTATAGTTGTGCTTCCCAGAATCTGTTATGTCAGAAAGGGAGGCAAATCAAACTGTATAAGAACGAAATTGAACAGAACCGGTCTTGATGCAACACAAATAAAATCTCACTGACATTTAAAAAGAACACTGACCCTTGCATACCCCTGTATTTCTGCAGGAGTGTGTTTTCACTGTCTGATAGACGTGGTCCCTGTCAAGAATGAAGACGGTCGGGTCATCATGTTTATTCTTAATTTTGAGCTTCCAGCAGACATCCGACCCACCAACAGCTCTCCGGCCAGAGAGCTTAACAGAGTACTGCGAATTCCCTGGCTGACTTTGGGTAAGAAGCATTCATTTAACACTGTAATAGTCAAGTGTCACACATTTAAACAACAAAAGTAATACATGATTAATTGTGTTTGCTTCCGAAATGAATATCAACTAAATGGATTGAAATGGAATGAATTGTCCCTAGGTGTGCGTGTGAGTGTGGATGGTTTTTCGTCTCTGTGTGCCCTGCGATTGGTTGGCAACCAGTCCAGGGTGTCCCCCGCCTACTGCCCAGAGCCAGCTGAGATAGGCGCCAGCAGCCCCCGCGACCCTTGTGAGGAATAAGCGGTCAAGAAAATGGAAATGGCATTCCAAACATCAGTTGTAATCGTGTTCCTCTAGCTCGACGGCAGCGTCTCCGCGTCCTCCTTCGCTCCTTCAGGCCAAGGATGGTATCACAGGACTCGGACCTCAGTGCCCCACATGCTGACCTTCCTCCTCTGGGACACGAGTCTGTGGCCCTGGACAAACTGTTGTCCCTCCCTGAGAGACAGCAGCTTCAGGAGGCCGGAGCCGAGCTTCTGCTGTGGGACAATGACGTGGTGGAAGATGACATGGACGCTTTTGTGACTGCTGGCCAGCAAAGTGATGCCGACAGAAAGATGAGAGAAGGTGATATTTTTGGCTTGAAATGGGAAATGAGAGCAGAGGGAGCGAGTAGAGGGAGGGACTTGCATGCATTCCCCCATACAGCAGCCTCAGCACCTTCAACTCTGACGACAAGGTAATGTTTGATATTATTTACTTTGAATATTTTTTTCTTTCATTGTATTTTCTTTTCTTGTACATGCCCTATGAGACAATGTGTTTCACTGAACTTTAACCTGTGTACTTTTCTTAACACAATACGAATGCAAAAATTCGACCATTTCCTGCCGTAGCATTAAAAAGGACCATTGAAATTTGTTTCACAAATTATCTATCATGATATTTCTTCTTTTAAGCATCATGTGGTCCAAGGGGACCACATGATGCTCAGTGACATCATGTTGTTGCCTATTGGTCTAGCTCTGCCTGACACATTATTTTATGTGGGCCAACATTTCTTGGTAAAATCATCACAACAATTGTAAATTTGCTTCACTTCTACTAGTAACAATGAAGTTAGTTGACTATTGATTTGAAAACAAGTCACACATCAATTTGTGTGTATATTTGATAACATGAGTTGTTTTTACATTTACAGTATGATATGGTTTCGCAGTTAAAATGCTTCTTAGAGGGAAACTACAGTATAATTTTAATGTATTTATTTCCGCAGGTTAAATAGCAGCTGTGGGAGTTTAAAACTTTCATCTTCACTGGATGATATGAAGAGTGGCCAAAGTTACTGGGAAAAGGGGGTACAGTTTCGACACAGCTTTTCTGGTCAGAAAAATACTCTTCTTATTTTTGCTCTTCTGAGTCAATCACTTTTGAAAATAACCACAAGAGGCCACTGCAACTCTTTTTTTCAAATGTCCACGCATGTTCATGCCAGTAAGGCTCGAGCTGCAGTAGTTTCTTGAGTGTTAAAAATTCATTAAATAAATAGATATTATTACTAACAATAGACCACAGTTCAATGAACATCATATGAATTCATATTTACAGGATTTCGATTGATGTCCTTGTGCCAAGTATGTTTCTGAGTTTGATTTCACTTTGATTTTATTCTTTATTTCAATCCCCATGGGATCCATGTCAGTCAGAAACAAAACAACAAGAGAAAATTCCAAAGCACAAAACTTAAACTTACAATAACAGCTTATTTTCTTGAGCATATACAGTTTCTGGCACTGCCCAGAGATGGACTCAGCATTTGCAATAATAAGACCTAAATATGTGATCTCACTACACAACACCAAGTGCTTTTCTAGACAGTCAGGAAAGGTTGATACTTTGCTTCTGTCGATCATGGTTGTATTCTTTTTAGTATTTGATATCAAGGTAAGCACCACATCTTCTCCGAAGCTGCTGGAGGCCAAATAACTAAATCATCTACGGACATCAGGTGGTTGTTTAATATGTCACCAATCCTACATTCAGTACCACATGCAATTATCCACAGAGAACATCACGGGTAAATCATATTGTCTGTCAGAGCCAAATCATCATCATTTTTTATCATATCAATGGAGTTCTGTGCATCCTCTTTACAAACGCAGGAAATAGAGTGCCGGGCCTCATTAATAATAGTATAACTACCATTTGGCAAATCATATTTTGCTAGACAGAATCAATCAACTGTCTGAACAATACTGAAATAAATGATTACCAAATAAAGAGCTGGCATTGGTTACATCAACATTCATATCACGGACAACACAGATTAAGTTGGATTGTCATGAATAAAAGACAAATGCCAATCTAATTAGTTACTCATGCTCATTTTGTACATTCATATGGTGTGTTTAGACATTCAGCATTATTAGCTTCTTATAACAACACAGCTTAATCCCAATAGCCCAGTCAACTCCTGATCTTGTGCATTTAATCAGCTGGTCAATTTTATTATTACACATTGTGCCGACTCCAGGAATGTTTCCTGGATACACAAAGTGTCACATCGGATCATCAATTTGCCCACCATGACACCATGTGATTTATCAACTTCACAGCCCTTGCACATTGTAGGACATGACACAGATGTTCACATAGAGGTTGATTAATATCATAGCAATGACAGCGCACGGTGTCAATCAGTCAACATTTGTAACTTTTAATTGGCATCCTATGCAGTCGCGGGGGGCTGCCATCAAAATAGCATTTATGTTTTGAACATATTTGTTTGCTTAACACAATGGAAGTTTCAACTGCTCAAGTAATTGTTTACTATGTTTCATTTCCCCTTTTTTGGACCTATAGCCACCAATAGAAAGAGCAGTGCACCTGCTGGGACGTCAGACATTGATACAGGTTATAGGACCAACAGTCAGGTAATGAAATAAGGCGCACAGAGAACACTAGTATATTTCATGTTTATTTGTAGGTTATTAAAATATCAAAAGCAGTATATCAAATTATTTGTTTAAAAATTACTGCTTCCACAAATTATAAGGCCATGATCACAAAAAGGTATCAATCCATTTTGTAGGATATACCATATATTATATAGGGCTGGGTATTGCCGCCAACCTCACGATACAGGGGTCACAATACGATACATATCGCGATACATATGTATCCCAATACATGATCTTCAAGGCGATACGTATCCTGATATTTTACATAAATTTACTTGCATTTTATAATAACAGTCATATATATACATTTAACTATATGTATATGTTTATTATGCTGGATGACAAAAATGTGTTTGTTAGTAGCGCTTCTGGTTTACCACCAAGAGGCATGCCTGGTCTGAATGTATACGCACTGCAGAGCAAGGAGCAGTTTTCACAGATACACCGGGAAAATGTATTAATAGGCATGACCCGATATGAGCTAAAATATCAAAGTATTAAAATTACAGCTCTAAATTGTGCTTATTTCAAATATTTGGGGAAATAAAAACAGCATTTGTTTTTCATGGAACACATTCTAATTTGTTTTTAAACTAAATATACGAATCAAGCCAATATCAGCTTAACCTACTAGATTGGTAGTTTTTATTTTTAACCAGTTCATTTTTAGAGTGGTCTGCTAGTTTCTGTACCATGCACGGATGCTTCTCTGCATCCTGACAACTGACTAAATGTAGTCATTTTCTCAGAACTTTACACATTCGTGTTTTCAACATGACCATAATTCTCCTTCATACATTTGACTCCCTTCTGCCAAAGTAGATGGTAATATTATAATAAGCTATGTACATTAAAAGTCTCATCTTGTGTTAACTGTATTTGTTTAAAAGAAATGGTCAATTTCAGTTGTTGTTGTTGTTGTTTATGTTTTCATAATTTGTGCACATCCAGCAGATGACCCACAGTTTACTGGACACAAAAGCAGATGCTTTCATGACACTTCCTCCAGGAGAAATCCTACCTCCATGCAAGCTGATGGGCAGAACTCACCATGTCACTGAGAAAGTAACTCAGGTTAGTAGAAGGGACTTTTTCCACTCTTGATCTTGATGCAACAAAGCACAAAACTCCAACTCTCGCTTGAGCGGTTCACAGCTGAATGTGAAACAGTTGGGATGAAAATCAGTACCTCTAAATCCGAGACAATTGTCCTAAATCAATTTCAAGGATGTTTTTTTTTTTTGAATGATTGATGTTGTGTTTTATATCCATCCATCCATCCATCCATCCCATTTTCTAAATCGCTTACTCCTCACAAGGTTCGCGAGGGTGCTGGAGCCTATGCTTCGGGCAGTAGGCGGGGTACACTCAGAACTGCGCACAGCACATAGCGACAAGCAACAATCCACACACACAAGCACACATAGGGACAATTTAGAGCGCCCAATTACGGTAACCTGCCATGCATGTCTTTGGAATGTGGGAGGAGACCGGAGTACCCGGAGAAGACCCATGCAGGGACGGGGAGAACATGCAAACTCCACCCAGGAAGGCCGGAGCCTGGATTCGAACCTGAGTCCTCGGTACTGGGGGGTGGACGTGCAAATTTCCACATATATATATGTATATTATTATTATTATTTAATTTTTTTATTTTTTTATTATTAGCTCTATCGCTGTCCTTGTTTCACTAAATGCATTATGTCTACAGTTTCCACCATGTTAGACCAATATCCTTATCTATTCAGACCAATATCCTTATCTATTCAGCATCCAAACAGATAACACGACCTGAGATGTATCCACTTCAATATGGCTTGGGCTTGAGAGAGGAAGTCAGAGAAAATGACAGTCAACTGTGAAGAGTTGAAAAAAATGAACCGTGGTGACCATGGGTATACAGAGGTGTGTTATTTTTGGAAAGCTGAAATCAATCAAGTCCTCCACGGAGACACTGGAGATCAGGGAAACAAGAGAGCTGGGAGTGGAGGAATGATGAATGAAGGGGTTAGAACATATGGAGAGGTAGAGATACGGTGACTCACTCACCTCTTGAGAAGCAATGAGAAGACACCACTTATGCAATCTATTGCTATAAAAAGTGGAAGTTTGGAAAGTGGATGAAACTGCTAATCACGGTTTATGGACCCTTACCCCTTCACTTAAACATAATGCTAATAATGCCATTATTGATTTTATATTATTTGTGACAATCTCCCTCAGGCTCAGGGTAAACTGTTGTTATAGTGTGTTTAATAACATACAAACGTACAGTAGTTAGGCTTACATTCTTAACCAAGCTGTAGGTTTTCCTGCTTGAAAATGCTGTAAGTAGATCATGGGACAGCAGACAAAAGGGGGAGGAGAATGAGACAGTGGTGAGAGAGGGTGTTTGTATTCATCTGTAGGTTGCGGGGATTGTGAGAAATACTAAAACCAGCCAAGAGAATGCTCGCTTGCAAAAAATAGTGATAACTGCGATTGGAGAAAAACAAAGACTGTATTCTTCTACATTTTTACCTTCATCTTGCAAGAAACTTTATGGGGATGATAATAAATGAGGATTCTGGTCGCTTTTGGTTCATTAAGGAGCAAGCATAAGGACCAAAGACCACATGCACGTGGTTTATCTTTATGACACCGACGTTCAGATTTTTTTTGTGGACCTATTGGAGGAGTTTTGAAGGCAGCATGCAAATACGTTTTACAAGGTTTCGCTCAAAAGAATCCCATCTTCATGGAATATTTTCAAATACAAAAAAACCCACTGTATTTCAAAAGGGAAAATACTCCTAAAACTACAATGTTGGACTTGAATGATGCAGTGGTTGAAAAGAGGAATGGACTGGCACTGATAATAATGGAAAGAGAAAAAAAAGTCAAAAGAAACTGAAAGGGAATTAAGGATGAAGCCACATTGACATGCATCCGGAAAAGTGTGAACTGTAAAATCTCAACATCTGTCACCGGAGAGAAGACAACTGCTGACATTGGGAGGGGGACGGGCAGATTGAAACGTTCCTTCGGCTGCTACCATGTCATCAGTCAGTGTCAGGGAGAATAGTCTATCTCAGGACGGCATGTCAACGTTGGGAACTGAACGCAGAAACACGAGGGTCAAAAGAGCTGTCCGCATTTCTTCAATAGTTGCTCATGAGGTAAGCGTCAGTATGTCTCTACTAATTTGGTATCTTATAAAAGATCATTGTTGAGCAGACAAACATGTTAATTAACCCCCCTGCCCCCCTTTTTATATACAACAGGGAAACTTATCACCAACTAAGATAAGGACAAGAAAACTTAAACAGATTTTAATAAGCATTATATGGTTTGATCATATGTGGAAATCCTCAAACTTTGACCTACATCCTGTATTCATACAGTTGTATGTACAATTTAATCTGACCTTTGTCTGTCCTTGATCTTTGGGTGTCACTGATGTATAGCAACACCCCCATCCCCTCACCCACCCACCTTTGCTGGGGACGTTGGTGTCAGATCTCGGTGGAATTACGAGCCACTAATGATTAATTGCACTGTTCACAGCTCCAGCCCCAAGGTCCATGTATGTATATTTGTGTTTGAATCTCACAATAGAGCACATCATGGCCCAGTTTTGCTTGGTGTGGATGTGTACGTATTCATCTATAATACTTAATGAAGGGTCCTTTTTTTGTGTGTATGTCAAGCGCTCACACACACGATTAAATTCCCTTTAGTGACAGCAGTTTATTATAAGCCTCTATTTTGCAAGTTATAGGCCACACATGCCGTTAATAATAATTACACGTGTAGAATATTTAGAAATGCTATTCTGCCGTTTAATCATTCTCAACTTTATTTACAGAGCACTTTAACAATTGCTGCAAACAAAGTGTTGGCTGTATATGGAATAAAAATCAGTCAGTTTTAAAACAATAAATTAACAAATACAGCAGATACCATAAAACTGTAAAAATAAAAATTGAAGAAAATGCTGAGTCTTAAGTGATTGCCCTCTAAAGCTGATCTTTGACATCTCTATGGAGATCTTCCCGATCTTCCTTGCAGAATTGCTTTAATTCAGTATCATTGGGGTCTTTTCAAGCATGAACAGGCTTTTAAAGCCAATGCTAGAGTATCCCAATCAAATTCAAGTCCGTATTTCGACAAGGCCAGTCCAAAATCTTCATTTTGTTATTTTTAACCCATTCAGAAGTTGACTTGCTGATGGGTTTTTAATCGTTGTCGTGACGCGGAACCCAACTGCGCTTCAGTTTGAGGTCACAAAACAAATGGTCAAGATTCTGATTCAAGATTTTCCGTTAAAGTGTAGAATTCATGTTTACATCAATTACAGCAAGTCATCCAGGTCATGAAGTATCAGAATTGCCCCACACCACCACACTCCCACCACCGCACTTGACTATTGTTATGATGTTCTTTTTCTGAAATGCAACGTTACACTTACCTTACGACAGATAATGAGACATATAAAGTTCAAAAGTTAAAGTCCAAAAAGTTCAACTTTAGCTTTGTCAGTCCATAGATGTTCTCAAAAGTATTCAGAATCATTCAGAAGTGTTTTGCAAAAGTAAGACAAGCATTTATGTTCCTTTTGGTGAGCAGCGATATTCGCATTGGAACTCTTGTTGGATGTATTGTTGCCCAGTGTCTTCCTCAGTGAGTCATGAACACTGACCTTCACTGAGGCAAGGGAGGCCAGCAGTTCTTTACACCTTGTCCTGGGTTCCTGACAGATATCTAGTAGTTCTCATCTATTCCTGAATTTCTTTCTTTGATTCATGACATTTTGTTGCAGCCTTTTGAGATCTTTTAGCCGTCTTCATTTTGTTAGACAAGTTGGTGATTTCTTGATTGAAAAGGTCTGGAGGTAATCAGGCTTGGGTGTGGTCAATAAAAATGAACAGAAAAAATAAATGTATTTTGTTTTTACCTTGGTTATCTTTGTCTGATCTCCACATTTGTTTGAAGATCAATGAACAACATTAAAGTGGGGAAACTGTCAAAAATAAATACAATTAATTTTTATTAAGGGGCCAAATACTTTTTCATGAAGCTGTAATTTTGTGGCTAATACTTTATGCTATCATGTATGTGCACAATACGGTGAATTCCAGTGCCGAAACCAACTCCCAATCAAGGAAGAAGTTGTTTGTATTATTTACTTGTGACGATCAAAGCAATAGTGAACTGACACTCTACCATTCTATCTCTCGTCTAGGTGCTATCGCTGGGTGCAGATGTGTTACCAGAGTACAAGTTGCAGACTCCCCGGATCCAGAAGTGGACCATCCTCCACTACAGTCCATTCAAAGCCGTTTGGGACTGGGTCATCCTGCTCCTAGTGATTTACACAGCAATATTCACTCCTTACTCAGCTACATTTTTACTGAGGTATGTAAACATACACAACAGTGTCTTGTTTGGACCATTATGTATTTGGGTGTACGTTTTCTGGGCGATCCACAGGTTTCATAGGCTAAATTAAATTTGTCATTTTAGTTGCATAGACAATACATCTTTGTTGGACATATATTTCCAATTCATGCTGTTAATGGTAATGAAGGTGATGGTTCTAATCCCACTTAAGACAGATACAGTTAGCAGGTTTTCTTTTTATGCATCTGTCATTCAACTACAATTACCGTATTTTCCGCACTATAAGGCGCACCGCATTATAAGGCGCACATTCAATGAATGACATATTTTAAAACTTTTTTTCATATATAAGGCGCTACAGTAGAGGCTGGGGTTACATTATGCATCCATTAGATGGTGCTGCGCTAAAGGGAATGTCAACAAAACAGTCAGGTCAGTCAAACTTTATTAATAGATTACAAACCACATTTCTGACAACTCCATTCACTCCCAAAATGAATAAACAGCTGTTTTATTATTTTCTCTGAGGTAAAGTATTAGTATTAGCTAGCGATCCAAGATGGCGGGATCTTCTGCACATGCGCGTCACCGATCGTGCAGGGTCACCGATAGCGTCTTGACAGCGAGATCTGTTGCGGCTCAATATTGATCCATATATAAGGCGCACTGGATTATAAGGCGCATGGTCAGCTTTTGAAAAATTTGAAGGCTTTTAGGTGCGCCTTATAGTGCGGAAAATACGGTAATTATTTGTAGTTTTACATCAGTCATCTTTCAATTTACTTCATAAGCATTCCACATGGATTCAGCTGTTAGCATTTAGCTTTCAGCATTCCCATACAATTTTCCAGAAATTGTACTTAGTCTAGTTGTCTTTAAATGATGTTTCCCTGTCACCCTAGCGACCAGGAAGAAGCAGCCATGCAAACATGTGGTTACTCCTGTTCTCCTCTCAATGTTGTGGATCTTATTGTGGATATCATGTTCATTGTTGACATTATAATTAACTTCAGGACCACCTATGTTAACTCCAATGATGAGGTGAGTAATTACACACTACATGAATGATCAGTCAAAATTTTGTGTATGTACAGTACAGAATCATTTACAGGAACAAATAGTTCCTGTGTTCCTATATTCAGATTCACTAAAAAGAATTCATATGAGCCAGCCAGTAAGACATGCCTTTAACCATTAAACATATTGCATACTGGAAGTTTTCGTCCAAAGTGAATTCAAATAAATGCTTCATGTTCTCAGGTGGTGAGCCAATCTGCACGAATAGCAGTGCACTACTTCAAGGGCTGGTTCCTCATCGACATGGTGGCAGCTATTCCCTTTGACCTCCTCATCTACCGCTCAGGAGAGGAGGTGGTTAGGGGAGAGGGAGAGGTAGGGTGGAGGGAGGGATAGACAAGGATAGGGATGGGCGGAAATTAGAGTGGTGGGATTCTTAAAGGGGAAGTCAACCTTAAACATTTCTTGACAATATGTTATATGTGACCTCACTGGTGTAAGAATGACAATTTGATTAATATTACATTTGTAGAATATGAGTTATGCAGCAAAATCCAGGCGTGTTTATCCATCTCAGGGGCAGTTGCTCAGGGCTCAGGCAACAACCAATTACAGATCATTTGTTTTCTGAAGCTAATCTGTGATTGGTTGTTACCTGAGATCTGAGCAACTGTGATGTCATTTTCACTCCACAGCAAGTGGAAAAATGACATTCCCCTGAGATTGATAAAAAAACGGCTGCATTTTGCTGCATAACGAATATTCCACTAATGCAATATTAGCCAGAATACAATATTTAAACTAGTAGGGCTTCATAGAACATATTATGGTCAAGTAAATTTTGGGGGGTTGACATTCCCCTAAAAAATAAAAAAAAATAACTGGGATTAGTAGTAAATTGTTAAACGTTTTTAATGACTAACAGCTCATCACCTCAATTTTGCGACTCTAGATTAACCTTAAAAAAAAAAAAAAAAAAAAAAAAAAAAAAAAAAAAGCACAGTTTAAAATTATATTGAATAATATTTTAACAGTCACTGAAGTTTGACGCTTTTTCCTGTTCCTGACAGACAACCACCTTAATTGGCTTACTGAAGACTGCTCGACTACTGCGATTGGTCCGGGTAGCCAGGAAGTTAGACCGTTACTCAGAGTATGGTGCAGCTGTGCTCTTCCTCCTCATGTGCACTTTCGCACTTATTGCCCACTGGTTGGCCTGCATTTGGTAGCTTAATCTCTTTTCATTCTGCAATTTTTAGAAGTCATCCCAATGATTTTTATTTTTTATTCTAGAATGGCATGTCACTTGTCACTCTTATAATATTAAGTGTCATTTCCCAGGTATGCCATAGGAAATGTAGAGCGGTCAACCTCCGCCGGGATCGGCTGGTTGGACACTCTGGCAGACCAGCTGGGGAGGCCGTACAATGACTCCATCATGGGATCAGGTCCCTCCATACGGGACAAATATGTCACTGCTCTTTATTTCACTTTCAGCAGTCTGACCAGTGTGGGCTTTGGGAATGTGTCCCCAAACACCAACTCGGAAAAGATCTTCTCTATCTCTGTCATGCTTATTGGTGGTGAGTCCCACAGAATTATTTACTGTTTATATTTGTCGCATATACTGTCACTTTAAATTGCAAATAAAAAGTTCTACCACAGAAATCTGCATTTTGTCCTCATTTCCAATTTTCCACCATTGTGTTTTACAGGAAGGTAAATAATGCAATGTCTCTTGCTCAATCTCCTCAACAGCTCTGATGTATGCTAGTATATTTGGCAACGTGTCAGCCATTATTCAACGGCTATACTCTGGCACGGCACGCTACCATGCTCAGATGATGAGAGTTCGAGAGTTTATCCGCTTCCACCAGATTCCCAACCCTTTGAGGCAGAGGCTAGAGGAATACTTTCAACATGCATGGTCCTATACAAATGGAATTGACATGAATGCAGTGAGTACTATATACTGTATGTATACGCACCACTCTTAAGTTCAACCAAGTGATTTTGCAAATCTTTTATAGAAACTGGAGAAATAATGTTCAAGCATCAACTTAGACAGCCTTTATGTCTCCTCCAGGTTCTGAAAGGGTTCCCAGAATGTCTTCAGGCAGATATTTGTCTCCACCTTAATAGATCTCTGTTGCAGAACTGCAAAGCATTCAAAGGTATTTTTTCCAGTACAGTAAAGGGGGAAATGATGTATTACCATGTTTTGTCACATACAGTATTTTAACACAATACTGAATATCATTTTAACCAACATTGTTATTTGTAAACATGTTGCTTAAAATAGCACATCGGTTAAATGTGCTTGTAGTCTAACTTGCCTTTGTGGGTTAAGGATCTACTCGGGGCTGTCTGAGGGCCCTGGCCATGAGATTTAAGACCACCCACGCTCCACCTGGTGATACCCTTGTACATGCTGGAGATCTGATACCAGCCCTGTACTTCATCTCAAGAGGATCTATAGAGATTCTCAGAGGTGATGTGGTGGTTGCTATTCTCGGTAAGTCATTGTGTAGGAAAGTGTTCACATTGCAGTGTAATATGATAGCAAAATATAATTTATTGATATATGTACACTACAGTGGACCCCTGCTATTCGTGGGGGATAGGATCTGGGACGGCCCGCCAATAGCGTAAATCCGTGTATAATTGATGCCTATTGAAAATGCATTGGACGAGAAATGAAAACCAAAAATATTTTTAAAAATATATTGAGGAAAGAAAAAAAAAACTGTGAATATGTAAATCCGCAAGTGTCAGACTGTGAGGATGTGGACATCTACTATAACTTTCTTCCTTTTTGTAGGAAAGAATGACATATTTGGGGAGCCAATCAATCTTTGCGCTCTGCCAGGGAAATCCAGTGCAGATGTCCGAGCTCTGACCTACTGTGATCTTCACAAAATACATAGAGATGATATGCTGGAGGTGCGATGTGGTCTCATAATCAAACGTCTTTCTAAGAAATTGCAAAGGCAGCAAACCTGTGAAGTACAACAATCTAATATGAATGGCATTTTTTTTTTTTTTTGGCTGAGACTATTGAATAGCTAACACAATGTCTTTTGCATTTGTAGGTTTTGGACATGTATCCAGAATTCTGTGACTATTTCTGGTCCAATTTAGAGATCACCTTCAACCTCAGAGATGTATGTTTGTCATTTCAAAAGCAAGATATCACCAGTTTTTGTGAGTTTTAGGCAAGAGAGTACACAAAAAAAAAAAGCTTTATGTGTTATGATTGCTCAGCAAAATATAAATACACCTATTAATTGCACGATAAAGTCTGGTTTGGGCATCTTTGAAAATAAAATTAGCACTCTTTACAGCTGTTCTTTCTGTGCAGGTGAATAACGAACCTGCCGGACTATTAAGTGGAGAAGAATCGGACTTTGAGGGCCGAGCACAATGGAAAAAACAGAGACTCCATTCCACTCATTCAGGTCTTCATAGAAAATGTTATGCCCTGTAAATACCAAAGTAAATTATACTGTGAGGTCCATTCTTTACACGTATGGTTAACAGTATGAAATGAAGTCATTAAAATGTATTGTATGTGTGTGCACGCGTGCGTGTGCACGTGTCTACACTGCAAATGCATTTTACACGGGAAAACTGAAACTGAATGACTGCATTCCTCCTACACATGAGGACAAAATTATTGGTAACACTCTGTCGATAAGAGATACACGATAAATAATAATAATAATACATTAAAAAAAATAAATAAATAAAGCTGATGTGCCTTGCCAAAAAGTTCATATGACATTTTCTTAGAAGCTTTGTGGCTTGTCAAAATGCTGTTTGGCAATTTATTTTCAAGAGATGTGTCCTCCTTGGACATCTCCTATTAAGTAGACTTTGGCTCAAAAAATAATGGATTGTTTGCTCTGACACTGGTGAACCTTGACCTTGGAGTTCACCTTTAATTTCTTTAGAGGTTGTTCTGGGCTCTTTTGTGACCATTGGTATTATTTGTCTCTTCAATTTGACATTAATTTTCCTCCTTGCGACAGTCATTCTGGGCTGTGGGACGGTGCATGTGACCCCAGGGAACATGCTTACCCCCATACTGGAATAAAGTGTAATTATTACACATACACTAGACCACTACAATGGCAGTTGTGGTCTGATTTTCAGAGTGTGTGCAGGGGTTTTAGCTCTAAAGTGAAGATTGACCCCCACCCCCCACCGCCAGTATGCGCGCGCGCACACATACACTTCAACATCAAGTGTAATGTTTAGTTAACACCACAGAAGACACCTGTGGTCCCAATTGTAACGTTACATCTTTCCGCCACTAGAGGGTGGTAATACGCTATGAAAAGGTCATGACTGCTTTGGATGTAGTAAATAAGTAGAATGAACATTGAGACTGCAAATGTCTGTGGATGGTGTTTGTGTTTACTACGAGTACGAAGCCTTGGTGCTAAAATTTGGGGTCACTTTTGAAGGTCGATGGATGGACTTTGTTGACTTTTTTTCAACAGCCCTAATCAATTTTGTCCATGTGTGTAGCTATTTGTTTCAACAGTCATTTAGTTCCATTGTTTTCTCATATTAAAAATGGAATTTAGGTGTGTTCAAAAAAGGTTCTAAGTTATTTATGTAAAATGTATCCAATCTAGAGGTAAACACTTGTAAAACTGAAATAAAAATGTCAGTTTTATGTTAATGAACTAGCAGTCTGTTAAAGTCATAATGCTAACAACATTTTCAAATGATGCCATTATTTTTGGCACTACAATTTTCAGTGCAAAATATGTCCACCATGTTTGTGAAAAATTAACATATACTTCTTGTGACCTCCTGATAGGTGACACCGGGAGACCCCAAGCTGCCTTCGGATGCATTCGAAGACACAGTAATTGGGAGCATTATGAACATGGCCACAGCAAAGTTGATCATAAACATACACTGTAAGATTTGAACATCTATAGGATTTTACAATTTGCAACACCCTCGCCAAAATTTTTCACTTCTTTTTCACTTTTGCATGTGACATTATTTCAGATCTCTGACAAGTCTGATTTATGTCTGAGCTTGAGGTACCGGTACAATAATTTCACATACACAATGCAATTTGAACTTGGTGGTGCCCAAAGGCAGGGATCTTGGCTTTTCGATCCGCAGCTACAGAAGCAGACTCTAGGGAGATGGAATATCAGCTCTCTGGCAAGGAATGAGCCCGAGCTGGTGTGTGAGGTTGAGAAATTCCGACTAGACGTAGTTGGGTTTACCTCAGCATACAGTTGGGCTCTGCTAACAGTCCTCTTGAGAAGTGTTGGACTCGCTTCGACTCTGGAGTTGAGCACAGAGAAAGGCGCAGAGCACGTGTGGGCATACTGCAACTGTCATTCATTTACTGCAGGTATGGTCCAGTGTTCTCCAGCGAAATTGAGACAGAAGATTGTGAACTGGCCAGCCCAGTTCAGATCTCCATGGCTGCTGCTGCTCCTACAAAGACTATCAGGTGTCCTGAAATTGACATGAAAGAGAAGGCCCGTATTTCTTTAAGAGGCATGTGTATCGTTTTTAAATAGCTTGATTTGTACATGTCGTTTTACTTAGCTTGAGTTTGTCTGTATGTCTGTAACTGTCTACTACACTTTCTCAGGAGTCTCCAACATCTTTACATTCTGGGGATCAGACCAAGAGGAGCAAAAATATGAGGAGGTCCCTTGCATTCGCAGCCTTCCCTCGCCTCCTCTTCAACCTCGTTCTTATCAGGCATCTGAGCCGTCCGCTTCTCACTTCAGTCCCTCCAACACACCTACGTCTCCTCCCACTTGCGTCACTCGGGGACAGAAGAAAGACTTAGAGAATAGACTGGCGTCAATGCAGCAACAACTCACAAGGTAAGTTTCAAGATTCTGCAGTTTTATTTCTCTCCAAAAGTGACACACACAAACATAGTCAAATACAATTATGCAGTATTGTACCAAGAAAAAAAAAACATACCGTAAAGAGAAAATATTAGTACAATTGAATTTATTTTGGGTAGAGAGTTTAAGTCTGCTCCTGAATGGTATTTTTAATACATTATTACTCATCTGCCAGTCAATTTATAACTTGGTCTGAAGATGTCTCGATCCAAACTCCTGAAAAAAAAATTAAATGTCTGTGACTTTTTTTTTTCTTTTTTTTTTTTTACAGTACCACAATACATATGTAGTGTTGCCAATGTGTGCACATTTCAGCCTGCATTGCACTGGCCATTTGGGAGTCATCCCGAAATTCTAGTGATATTGGGCTGAAACTTCATTTGAAGAAAATTGTGAATTAAAAACATAATATCACTCTGAAAAATCTAAATCAGTCTTTTCCTAAAATCGTACAGTCCGTTTTAAGTCACATTTTAACTCCAAATCACTCATCTAATTTGAATATATGGATGCATGTGTTCTAGGTTGGAATCACGAATGGCATCAGACATCAGCATTATAATGCAACTGCTTCAGCAACAGATGTCAACATTCCCTCCTTCCTACAATACATCCCCAACAGCGGCTGTCTCTCCTCCCATTCAGTCCTCTTCTGCTGAGTCCCTCCCCAAGACCCTCACAAAGTCCTCAGCAACCATTTGCAAATCACAGCTGTCCACTGAAAAACTACAACAGCTTTCAAAGTCTCAAATTGTAACATGCACTTCTTCTATCCAACAATTTACTAACTCCCCTCCACTTTAAAATTCACACATTCAGATGTCTTCTCTATTTTTCTTCCTGCATACAACAGAAGTTCAACACCACTCCACCACCTCCCTCCACCTCCAATGAGTCATTCTCGACTGCTCACTTCCAGACTCGAGGAAATCTGTTCACTTTACCCTCTAACTTGTGCTCCCTGCCATCATCTCTCACCCCCACAAGCATGCAATCTACAGATATTGCTCAACCACCACTTCTTGTCAGGACGCAAATGATGGCATCACAGGTATTAAATGCACAATTATATTTCCACATATGATAGTCTATTGGTGTATATAAGTATATCACTTAGCATAATGTCATGGATGCATTTGCAATTTACTGTCAGCGGTAGAATTCAAACCCATGACCTGTTTACTGGGCAATTCATTTTACCAACACCAAGCAGTATCAAGCACCTGGGAATGATGATCAGTTGTATGCATGTGGGTGGCACGGTGGATGACTGGTTAGCACGTCCGCCTCCCAGTTCTGAGAACTCGGGGTCCAGGCTCGGACCTTCCTGGGTGGAGCTTGCATGTTCACCCCGTGCCTGCGTGGGTCTTCTCCGGGTACTCCGGTCTCCTCCCACATTCCAAAGACATGCATGGCAGGTTAATTGGGTGCTCTGAATTGTCCCGAGGTGTGTTTATGCGTGTGGATGGTTGTTCGTCTCTGTGTGCCCTGCGATTGGCTGGCAACCAGTCCAGGGTGTACCCCGCCTACTGCCCAAAAGCCAGCTGAGATAGGCGCCAGCACCCCCGGTGACCCTTGTGATGAATAGGCGATCAAGAAAATGGATGGATGGATGCATGTGTCAGAACTCGGAAGTGTGGTGGTGGACCCAAATGCAGGAAGCGGACGAGTCAGGGAGGCAGAGGTGCGAAAAAAAGAGTAAATTTAATCCAACAAAAACTAAAGTTGCAAACAGGGCTTGGTGACAAAGAATACAAAAATACCAAAGGGAAAAACTATACAGGAGCAGACTAAACTATGACAACATGAACGTGGGGAAACAAGAATAATGAACCGACAAACACTGAAACGAAAACCGATAACTAAGTACACACACTAATTACACACGACGAGACACAGCTGGGCAAGACACAAGTGGAAGGGGTTGCTGATTGGTTGGCACATGAGGAAGGGCAGGCAAACACAGGAGGACATGGAAAGGCTTAACGAGACTAGGGAAAACCAGGAAATCAGAACATAAACATGACAAACTAAAAACCCAACAAAAACAAAGCAAAACCCACCCTAAACAGAACCAAAACATGACAGCATGGGAGTGGCCATGGAAAGTTGAACTTTGAAAAAGTTGAATATCTGTTCCATTGAAAATGAATGAGGGAAAGTTGATATTAAACGTTAAATTGTGCAAAAACTGCATATACATGGAATAAGAAAAATTATATTCCGGTTGCAGCAAATTTTTTAGCAAGTCGAAATTTGAAGAGTGAAAATCGAATGTTGTGTATGTGGAAGTAGCCAGAGGATAAAAAAGTGGGGAGAATAATATAAAGTAATATAACGAATCCGAATAACGTATAATACTGTACGATAGAGACAACATACAATGAATGTATTGACATTGCATGTAAAACTTAGCAAATATGCAAGTATTTTTGAAGCCATTTACTGAAATGATCTTGTGTTGGCAGGATGTTGTCACCACAGAGGACCAATCAGCCCGGCATCAACCATTGACTCCTCCTCTTTGCCCCATCAGTCAGACAGACCCAGACAGCCCACAGAGAACCATGCTCCCATAGTCTTGACAAAAAAAAACCCAAAAAAAAAAAAAAAAAAAGCAGTGTAAATTATTTTACCAATAAGTATTCACGAGTATCTGCAGAGCAGCATGACTGGACAACTAATGTTGGTCACATTTGGTTTGAATGTGCCGGTTGACGTAGAGGTTTTTTTGATGAAAAACATTCTAGTCTAGTCTAGCGAGTGCCTGGCCTTAGCTCCGCTGCAGCAACCAGCCCCTGATAGAAAGTCTGGTCTTGAGCTTGGTGGATGTGCAGAAGAAGCTGTCACATCTGGGATGAGGGTCTAGAGGAGACCTGTCCCTACACATTACGGCGAGACGCTTGGCAACCACATGAGCTGTTAACCGATCAGGTCTGATGGACCTGGCCCCTCTTTTGAGGGGTTGGTTTCTGTTGCAGACAGATTGTTTTTATGTGGTTGGGTGGCTAGCCCTGCACCCAACACTGCTCTTTTACCTGTGCTTGCAACTGAGACGAGCTAGGCAGAAATGGAGTTTTGAAAAATAGAAAACACAAAAGAGTAAGAGCAATAAGAATGAAATATATCAAGTAATATGTGTGTGCATTTCTACGTGCTGGTTATTGTGCGTGCGAACGTGTGCGATTCTCAAAGAGATGGTTAATGTGTGAATTATACTCTGTTGTATAGTTGTAGTTGTGCAGTAGACGTATAGAACATTAGAAAAGGTATTGATGAATAAATTACAAATAACTTTTGACTCATTTCTTCCATCAATCCATCTTCTGCTTATCCGCAGCTGTATTTGGGCTGCTTGTGTCACTGATCTTATTCACTTTAGTCCCAATTCACAGCTCGTGATCGCGGTGAGGGTGGGAACATCGATCCAGCAGTCAATTGAGAGCTTCTTTCAGCTCAGTTCCTTCTTAGCCATGACAAATAGATGCAAAGCCCACTACAAGCACCGCAGAGTTCCACCAGTCCATCTCAGACTCTCGCCGGGATGGTCTGGGAACAAATTTCGGACCAGGAAAAATATTCCTCAACAGGGTGTGCGGATGACAAACATGTGCCGAATCCTATTTGTCAAAGGAGGAGTGGTGGGTAGACTGGCTATTTGCAAAATTCCTGATGGCCAGTCCGTAGCCGTGCTGTAGTCTTGCTTAGCTTCACCAGAGAACTAGAGAACAGAGAAAACCGAGAACCCCAAGATACTTGAACTCTTCCACTTGAGGCAGGATGTCATTCATGACCCAAAGAGTGATGCTACCCTATTCTCCTTGATACCTCAGATGTGCTGATTCTCATCCCAACTGCTTCACGCTCTTGCGCCAGTTGGAGAGCTCTGCTTGATGAAGCAAACAGAACCACTTAACCAGACCACCTCAGCTGCACATAGGAATTCTGGCCATGAAGGTTATGTGTAGTGTTCAGTGAATCTTTTGGCTCTTTTGTCCACATAAATTTCTCCTCATGGATCTTTGAGTCTCTTTTGTGATTAAGGGCTATATTTGACGATATTTTATTTTCAAAATCAGGAATAGGCGACTCGTAGGCCACACTGTGTGCGTGGCATCGAAATCCATATTAATATCAATTGGGATCTTTCAACATTTGGTACTTTTCTCCCATAAGATTATTTCAAAATAAAGTTGATAGTCAATATAGTGAATTAGAAGTTACTGACTAGTCTACGTGTGTCTCGAGTACAGTGTTCCCTCGTTTTCCACTGGGGTTAGGCCCCAAAAAAATACCCACAATAAATGAAAGTAGTTAACTTTATGTTTTGCACTGATTATAAAAGTTTTAACGCTCTAAAACCCTGCACCACTCAGTTTATAGGCAAGGCAAGGCAAGTTTATTTGTATAGCACATTTCATACACAAGGCAACTCAATGTGCTTTACACGAGGAAAGACAACACATAAGCATAAAAAAACAATAGTTAACATTCAGAGGAAAAAAAATAAATAAAAATAGGTTACAAACTAACAATCTTAAAACATTATTCAACAAACTTTAAAAAAAAAATTTAACATAAAAAAGTTTAAAATGATAAAAATAAAAATAATAATTAAAAAAACACTTAATTAAAGCTGTTTAAAAGTCCCTAATCAAAGGTATAAGAAAAAAGCAAAGTTTTTAACCTGGATTTGAAAGCATTTACACTCGGGGCTGACTTCACTTCTGTTGGTAGCCTATTCCATCTGTGTGCAGCATAATAGCTAAATGCAGCTTCACCATGTTTGCTTCGAACTCTGGGTTCCACTAGTTGGCCCGAGTCTGTAGATCTCAGAGCCCTGCTGGGTTTGTACTCAATCAGCATTTCTTGGATATATTCAGGACCCAAACCATTTAGTGATTTATAGACGAGTAGCAGAACTTTAAAATCGATTCTACAGCTGACAGGGAGCCAGTGTAAATCCTTAAGTACTGGAGTAATATGTTCTGATCTTTTTGTTTTGGTCAGAACTCGAGCTGCAGCGTTCTGAATGAGCTGCAATTGTCTCATGTTCTTTTGAGAGAGTCCAGTCAGAAGACCGTTACAGTCATCTAGTCTGCTGGAGATAAAAGCATGGATAAGCTTCTCTTGGTCTGCTTGAAGCATGCAGTCCTTCAGTCTGGATATGTTTTTCAGCTGGTAAAAGGCTGTTTTAGTGATGAATTTAATATGATTGCTGAAGGTCAGATCTGAGTCTATTAGTACCCCAAGATTTCGAACTTGGTCTTTAGTTTCTAAAGACAGTGACTCAAGCTGTTTTTTAACAGCAATCCTCTTTTCTTTATTGCCGAAAACAATGAGCTCCGTTTTGTTTTCGTTCAGCTGAAGGAAATTTTGGTTCATCCAGTTGTTAACTTGCTCTAGAGAATGACACAATGCGTTAATAGAACTGCTGTCATTTGGGGACATCGATAAATACAGTTGTGTGTCATCTGCATAACTATGATAGTCAACATCGGCGTTCTGAAGCATTTGACCCAAAGGTAACATATACAGACTGAACAACAGGGGTCCAAGGACTGACCCTTGAGGGACCCCACATGTCATGGCCTTTCGATCAGATTCAAAATTTCCAATGGTCACAAAGTAACTCCTTTCCTCCAAATAGGACCTGAACCATTTAAGGACTGTTCCATTTAACCCCACCCAAGTTTCCAGCCTGTCTAACAGTATATTATGATCAATCGTGTCAAATGCTGCACTGAGGTCCAACAAGACGAGCACTGATACCTTCCCTGCATCAGTGCTCAATCTTATATCATTCAGTACTTTAATCAGAGCTGTTTCTGTACTGTGATGAGGTCGGAAACCTGACTGGAATTTATCCAAAAGTCAGTTTAAGCTCAAAAAATTGCTGAGTTGATTAAAAACCACTTTTTCAACTATTTTAGTTACAAAGGGAAGGTTTGCGATTGGTCTATAATTTGCTAGCAGGGAGACATCCAGTGTTCTCTTTTTTAGAATGGGCTTGACGGCGGCTACTTTCAGACATTTAGGAAGTTCACCTGATTGAAGTGAGCAATTAATTATTTGTTGTAAATCGATCTGAACAGATTTCACAATGGTTTTGAAAAAGCCAGATGGTATTGTGTCAAGAAAGCTCGTGGAAGGTTTCAATTGCTGAACCAAGTCTACTACAGTATTTTGATCCACTGAGTCAAATTCTGTCATGGTAATTAAATTATTTCTAGGTGATTTTAAGTGCAGCATCGTTTTGTTATTTTGCTGGTTTGTAACAATGTTTGACCTGATGGCTTGTACGTTTTCACTAAAGTAGCAGGCAAATTCATTGCATTTATCTGTTGAGAGGAGTTCTGGCGCTGTTTGATTTGGGGGATTTATAAGTTTGTCAACCACGCCAAATAGAGTGCGTGTATTGTTGAGGTTCCTACTAATAATTTCAGAAAAGTATACACTTTTGTCATCAAGGTATTTACATTTTCTCACATTTCTATCTTTTTTTAAACATTCTCAATGTTCAAACCTTCATAAATTTTATAAAAATAGGTACACAAAAATCTGTAATACAGCGAGACCGTGAAAAGTGAACCTCATTATGTTATAGCGAGGGAACACTGTAGTGTATTTCATGTTCCCCTTCTGCTTGTAAGGGATTCTCTGGCTTCCTCCCACATCCCCATCAGTTTAATTGAAGACATTAAATATTCTGTAAGTGTGGATTTTTTTTTTTTTTGTCAATGTGCCCTGCAATTGGTTGGCGACCCATCCATTGTGTACCCTGCTTCTTGCCATAAGGTCACATGGTGATAGCTCCCCTTGCTTAGATAAAGGAATGGATAAAACTATTTGTTGCTAGACCAGTGTACTCACTACCCAAAATTTTACAATATCAACAGCATTTTTTTTATGTATTAATACTTTCTGAATAGCTCGCCCATTCTCATCATACCTGCACAGCATCTCCACTTGATGACGAGCTGCATGTTGATTCACTAGCATGTCTCCAGAGACACACGGCCATGGGATTTAGTTGCTCGGTGAGGAGACACTCTCTAATTGCTATATAGAGCCCTAGTGAATTTGTTAACTTCCTGGACTGCACTCTCATTCTCACTGTTTCGACTGTTTTGTTTTTTTGTTTTTTTGATATATCATAGCTCCTCCCACCATACACCTATCTCGCTCACATTTTTTCTCATCCAGGCTTATCCTAGAAATGTTACTCGTTGTGACCTTTCCTCACACCTTCTCAATCCACATAATATAAATATAGCTGTCTCCTATGAAATGTTGTGGTCATCAAATATTGTTGTATACTGCTATTGTTCTCTGTCTTTTTTTTTCTTTTTTTTTTCTTGTGCTTTATGTTTTCTCTCTGGCTGTCCCCTCTCAAACCTCATTTTGTCTGAATGCATTTCCAATAAATAGCTATCGTAATATCAATAATGGTCAGATTTGGTTTAAATAACGAAGCAACGCTATAATAATTAGCAAGAAATGTTAAAAATTTCAGAACCCACTCAAATTTAAGACACAGTGTGTAGAATTTAGTGTGATCTAGTGGTGACCTAATAGACTGCAAGGACCTATAAGTTTGAAACACATGCATTTTGTAGCACGCGTACAATGGTGCCCCAGAGAGACCACACTTTGCAAGCCTATCACTATACTACATTCACAAAGTTGTACTCCTTCAGGTATCTGTTGCAGAAATATGGAGCCAAAACATGTTGGGCACGATCTATGTCGTGTAATTAGCAATTACAAGAACTAAATTTATATTAAAGAATGTACAGCATGTTGTGATAGAACTCGTTTTTCATATTATTGAAATGAATAGTGTTTTTAAAAGGAATGAACATTGAAAAATTCTACACACTGTCACTTTAACACATTGTGTATCTCTGATGAAATGTCAAATCTAACGCTTTTGTCAAAATGATTCAAAACACAAATTATTTATATGCTTGCCCATGGGCTGCTGTCATAGCTGGAGAGGGGGGAAAAAACCCTCAGTATCCATAATTATTCACAGCAACATACTGTAAAAATACTGTTGATTAAATATCCATCATCTCATCTCAAATCCTGATCAGGATTGCAAGAACCTACTGCCTTTCCTGTCAAATGCACAGTGCAATACATATTATCAAATGGTGACAATAATAAAAAATGAGGAAAAAAAAAAAAGAAGTTTTTATTTGTTTAGAGTTAGATTGTAGTCAAGAAAATGTTTGCAACCTGATCAGAATTCCCCACATCCTTGTAATGGACAGTGCAGTCATTTGAAAAAAGTAGAAAGTGTGTATTACCTATCTATGCAATTTTATTTTATTCAAAATGCTACATAGGACTACTGTCTGTTAAATACTATAGCCATATTAAAATGATTCTACTAGAGAATAAATACCGTGTCTGTGTTTTGTTGTAAATATAGGATCCCTGTTTTCTAAAATCTGTTGGGGAAACTTGACGGACTCCCAATAAAGGAGAGATGAGTAGGGTAAGTTAATTTTCTTTGAAAATATAAACAATTTAGCCAAAAGTTTACCCCTGCTCTGCTCTATACAAGCTACTGGGGTCAACACCATGAATATGGATTGATGATTCATACGGAGAAGTACCGTAGGTCGTAGTTTAGCTATATAAAATAAAAATATCATTCTGACTGTCTTATCTATTGCTGACTACTACTCAATTCAAAAGTCAAAACCCTGACCTACAGAAAGCAACATGGAAGACATAAGGCTTCTTCTATGACACACCTGTCTCTGGTAAATACAAATAGGCCTATCCACATTCTCTGGTAAATACAAATAGGCCTATCCACATTTAAGAAATAATGCTATGCAGCCTTATTATTTCTGTGATATACATTTGAAGCAATTATTTATTATTTCCTTAAAAACTGTTTGTTGTCTTTGTGTGGTAAGTGTTTGGTGCTGATTGGTTGGTTGATTTTGAAATTGAAAATATGTTGTTGATGAAACAAAGACAATTACAGACCTTTTATTGTATTCCACAATAAATAGCAAGATAATTAACACTGCAACACTACACAAACAAATAAAGTGTATGATGTCAAGTTTATAGGACTTCATTCCAAACTAATAAATTCCAGTTGTACAATTCAGATTGAGTTTTTCACTGAAATGATTTAAATTAAACAATTCGATTAATGTAATTCAAATTCAGTTTTTCAATGCAATTACTCAAGTTAGGCATTCAAATTCTAATATAAATTATCTTAATTTACCCTCTGATGGCACATCATAGTATAAGAAAAGTTAGAAAGATGACAACAACAATTAGAGTAGTTACAACGTGTAGCGCTTCCTGTGGAATATCACAGTATGTTTGATTTCTCATACTGTAGATACACTTTTTCTAATTCCCGATTATATTTAGATCACGTGGAAGCAGAAAACTGACTACAGCGATGCTGCAAAAGGGGGGGCGAGGCCTGTATTAAGTTGGAAGTCGCCCAAATGTGTTGTTGTTGTTGTTGTTGTTTTTCAAACTATTTGTTAGATGGCATTGTCTAACATTATGTATTTCGGAGCCATACAGTTTTATTTAAAATAAATAACAATCGTTGAATATAATACTTTTATTTTGAAGGTTCAGAAAGGATGTGTGCGTTTCTGCTTCTATGTGTTTCTCGCTACGACTGGACTCAGTATAATTTATCATCTTTGTGTCCGTGGATTTCGACTTCCCATTCACCACGAGAACCTTTTTCAAAGTCAGAGATAGCAGAGGGCGGACGGTAACAGGGGCGTCTTTCCTGTCGCCCATCGTTCCAAGCTAGCGGTACTGTCGATGACTGGAGCGACGGTCGGAGGATGAGAGTGCGAGCACTGCAGTAATGATGCGTTTTGTTCTGGACTGCCTGAGGACATCGAGCGCTAGAAACTCAAAGGATGAAGGGTACATATAATACGTCGGTTTCATATTTACGCTTGATGCTTTTAAACCTGACTAGACAGAAAATCTTAAGCCTTTGTGAATTCTATTGCGAGTGCACTTAAACTGATGTCTATGGATTTGGGCCATTGAGATGTGTGTGTATTAAACAAAATCCCACAAAGGTAATTTCGAGTATTGAACATCGATATCGACTCATTCTGCTTCATTCACAATGTCACAGTTTATTTATATCTGGATTCCTGAAGTGTGCTTTCCCACTCCTCCAGTCAAATTTAGAGAATTGCAGTTAATTGATTGGTCAACAGAGAACCATTCGCTCAATTTTTGTTTTATGTTTTTATTTCATCCATTAGACCTACGTCACATGTGCACATTTCAGCCCAAAAGTTCATGCAATTGTAAGCTAATAACAGACAGTGGTGCCCCACTATTCACGGGGAATACCCACCCGGCTGATCGGCAAAATGTTTAAAACCGTGCAGAATTGGCACCTATTGTAAATGTCTTTAAAGAAAATAAAATAATTTTTTGAACCCCTAAAATACTTGACTATAAGCGGGGATAAGCGGCGTACTAAGTTGTTTCTATACAAAAAAACAAAAAACAAACAGGTGTTCTCACCCCATCGAGAGAAGAAAAAAAATAAGTAGATGAATCTGCAGATGTCAAACTGCTGTTTAGTTAAGTTATATGTAGGCCTCCATGTACGTATGTGCTACGTAAATCGAACACAGTAAAAAAAAAAAAAAAAACAGAGCGAACTCTATAGCCCTATACTGATGGATGCTGTTTTAGCAAATAATATTTCAGGGAATACAACATTAATAATTAACTGTCTCTTATGTCCTCTCATATAAACTGTAGTATATTATGGGCACTTTAGTTACTACATGTGGTTAGCAAACACTCTCGTTAAGATGTTCTGTATTGGGATTTGCTCTCCTGTGCTGAGTTTGATTATTCTCCAAATGCTTGCGTGGATTTTTTCAACAGAGTACAAAGTTTCCTCCTGCAGTATTCCAAAAACCATCCATCCATCCATCCATCCATCCATCCATCCATCCATCCATCCATCCATCCATCCATCCATCCATCTTCATCCGCTTGTCCGGTGTCGGGTTACGGGGGTTCGGATGCTTTCCCAGACAAGACCTACCCCTTTCCTCTCCCCAGCCACTTCATCTAGCTTTTCCAGGGGGCTCCGGTGTCTCGTGCGTCGCCCCCGGATCCTCTTCCTAACCCCCCCCCCCCCCCCCCCCCCCCCAAAAAAAAAAAAAAAAATTAAAATTAAAATTGCACAACAAACAACACATTTTCTCCATCATCGGGAATATCTATTTGAATGCATTAGTGCATTTCAAACATGAAAAGCTAACACAGGGTTCAATAGGTCCATGGCTCAATAAGCTATAAATAACAACAGGTCCAATTATTCCCTGTTTTGTTTTTTTTGTTTTTCATTTGTTTTGTTTTAGGTGCATCTTATTCATTATTATCTTTCCCTTGAGTAATCTTCTTCACAAAAATGAGTGCAAAATATTTGCATGAAATCCTGCCTAACAGCCAAATTTCAGAATGTCATTTATGTGGTTGTCAGTGCGCCCACCAGTGGACAAAAGTAGCAACAACAGTTCCTTTTACTGAATAACTGCAGTTTGTGTTCTGGTCTCTCAGGCCAGATTGGACCCCTATGACATGGTTGATTCCACTGCTATTAACATTGAACAATTAATGAACAATAACCACAATTTTGGAGTGTTAGAGAAGTTAAGATTAGATGAGAACACAAGATGAGCCCCCTGGCCTGGGCACTGCAACATCTGATTTGATTGGAAAAGTCGCAAGTTGTGACTGTTTGTCCAAACTGTTTGGTAGGCTAATTCTCTGTTGTAACTAACATCGCTCTCTGTCTACCTAGGTACAGCTTGTGGCTTGCTTGTCAGGCAATTAGTGGGAACCCAATCGGAGAAATCACAGTCACTAAATTATTAATTTGCACATTCCTTGTTTTAATTGTCCATTCCATTCTTTCTGAAAAGCAGTAAATTTCAATATTTTGTAGTGCTGTCAAAGTAAAAGTGTTAACTAATTGATTAATCACAAAAAATATCGCATTAATCATGTATTAAAGCAGATTAATCACACTATTAATTTTGGCCACAAATGATCCTTTAGCTTGACAGCGAATGGTTACATTGACGGTAGCGCAGTTTGTGTGAGAATAAACATAATTAATGCATTAAAATAAAGCATTTCATAAATGTTATGTATATTCAGAATATTTGTCTAACTACTGGGTTTTATTTTGTTTTCGCTTTTTTTCATTTAATTTATGCAACAAACTGATTACAAAAAGTGCAGGATGAGAGTACGCAATGGTAAAAAAATATTGAAGACGTCCTCATAACATTAAATGTTGAAAGAATTAACACATGACCGGAGCTCTTCAAATTTAGCGGGCACCAAATGGTGATAAAAAGCCTTTTTAATTAAGTGATTAATAGTGGGAATCAAAATTCTAAGATTCGTCATCTGGTTTAAAAATGTAATTGTTTGACTGCTCGAATATTTCCCCAGAAAAAGTAACTAACTAGCTAAAATAATAATAATAATAATAATAAAAGTCGGACTTTTTTCTATTAACCAGATTACCTCTTCACATATAAACGAGATGAATCGATGGATATTGATATTGGTCATCTGGCAGATAGTGTGTTCTTTCTGTGGTATCTATTTTTATGAATGGCTCTGTTGCTAATGCTGAAGACTGCAGTAGCGAATAATGGCGGTGGAGGTGTGCTTTGGAGGGGGAGCCAGTTGTTGTGATTGTGACGGAGGGGGAAAGAATGAATTTAATCAATATGTTTCCTTTTGGAATGGCTACGCCCACTCCAGCGACGCCGTGTCTGACTCACCCCCTTCACATGTTTCCCGGTCTCACAATTATTGGTGCAGTGTGGCTCCTTGCTTGGATGATCGCGCACTGTCACGTTCCCAGACGTAGCTCCGCCTCCCCTGCGGTGTAGCGACTGCGAGCAATGGAGGAGCCAGCAGTGCAGCAGGAGAAATTAGACGGCTCATGGGATGGAGGGCATGATGGAGGGAAGGCTAATTGGAAGAATGAACGCTCCCTTTCCTCGCTGCTTAAACACTCTTGTCTTCTCTGCTGGTCGTCTCCCAGGGAAACCGACGTCGTGGAAACGGATGAGAGAGTGCTCAGCAAGTCATCCGAGATCAGAGTAAGAAGACCGCAGCACCTTGCGCTGGTGTGTGTGTGTGCGTGTTTTGTTTTGTTTTTTTGTGCACGTTCATTTGTTGTATGATGCATGCCGTCCCATTTTCATGCATCTGTCAACATAAATAATGGAAACCGTTTGCTTTTGTGTACCATTTTCAATTTGACAATCGATCATTTCCCATGATGCTCTTGTGTTGTGCATGCAGTAATGTGACGTGGTACTCAGCGTTGATAAATCATTTTTATTCTCATTTTTATTCTCATGGTTTACTAAAAATAATTTATGGTGGTTGATTTTTTTCTTGTTTCTTTTCGATATAAGGTGAGTATTTATTTTTCTGTATGTGTCAAGGAATTTATATATGACTGATAAATGCGCAAATCCATAATATTTTTCAGTTTCCTACTAATGTGCGCCCATGTTTAGTTTTCAGCTTTGTTCAGAATTACTAAACTGCTCTTGGCACAATGAATGATATTGGAATGAAACCAGCACATATTGTGTTTGTAAAAATACCGTATTGATATTATGACTTTGGCACACTTGCCTTTTAAAAAGTTGTGCTTGTATTTTATAGATATGTTGCATTGATGGTTTTCTGTTGAAAATATATTACAAAAGTGTCATCATATCTAAGTATGGGCTACTACCAAGACCAGGCTTATTTTAATGTCTTTTTGTGGCCGTTTTGGGATCAGGAACTACCAATGAAAAATTAGAAGGCTACAAATTTGCCATTGATTTATGTAATTTTAGCGACATATGGAGTTTTCCTTCAAGTTATCTGTCACTGTGCTTGTTTTATGTTTTTTTTTTTGTTTTATGTATAAAAAGTACTTCTGGTATCAGTACTTGGTATGGGAAATGGTGGCTACTCAAGACTTGAGTACTCGACTGTAATGGTATCATCTGATAAAATTTTATGTTTAGCCAAACATTTCATTTCGTGTACATGATCACATACTTGCTTTTTTTTTTTTTTTTTTTTACCTTGTTTCAAAATGCCTTCATTAACTATAATACAGTCAGTCTTGTCTGACAGCAGTGCATCTATATTTTTTTGTGATGGTGCTAATGATTATTTTACCACAGAAATGATATTTGTACTGTATTTAATTGTATGTTTATGTAATTATTGTATATGTGTGGAGTGTTGGACCACATGTTGTTGCATCGTCTCCCTCATTTCATTGTAGCCAGTCAAATAATCATTCACTCCCAAACCCTAAATATGAATATATTGGGATTTTGTTTTCATTTGGGTTCACTTTTACTTTGCCATCTCATCATTTCACATGATGTCATACTCAACTGCTCAAAATGTGCAAATGTCAGCGTGTGTTTTTTGCATTTGTAGGAGCTTGAGAATGCGGTCACGGTGGAAAATCTGGAGCTGCAGGAGCAGCAGTCAGATCGCAAAGAGCTAGAGGAGACGCTGGTCAAATTAGAGAAACACAAAGAGAGACTTGTTCAGCAAATAAAAGCCACCAGACAGCTCTGCTATGAAGAGAGTCAGCAGGTGAGTGAACAATATCTAATGTATGGCACCTGCTAGTGCTGCCTAATTCATGGACGAAGCATCACCTACCACACAAACCCTGTCAGATGTGCAGTGAGCGCCTGTTTATCTTGGCAGATATACCAAAATGGGAAAACCAGGTCAAGAAAGTAAAAACCCTTCCATAGTTTTGCTTTAGCCACAGGTGAATCTCGTAATGACCTCGTTTACCTGCCTTTTGCGTACAAGCACCTGTAGCTTTTTTTACATAGTTGGACAGAAGAGTGAGATGGGAGGAGGTAGAAATATTTTGATGCCGTCACATCATTGCCGCGTGTAATAAATGAACTGTCAGCGTGGATGAATCATTATTAAAACCACAAATGTCAACTTGATGCATCCAGTGGTCTTAAAACTGTCCATCTTTGTACTTTCCAGATCCTGTCCCTGCAGGCTGAGGAGGTTAAGAGGGAGAGCCAGGTTGAGGAGTACGAGCGAGAGCTTGCCAGAGCCCGATGGAGACTGAGGAAACTCAAAGAGGAGGTGAAACAGGCTAAGAGGAAGATGGAGGAGGCTGGAGAGAGGAACTGTCCTCTCCAGGACTCCATTAGACAGTCCTATGAAGAAATCTTGCAGGTACCGGAGAAAGTGCACATTTGTTCCATTGATACACTAATAAGGGTCAAATATCTTCATGAAAACCTTATCAACTAAAGAGGGCCAACCTGAACTTTGAAATTCCAGGGCTGAAAATGAGTATCACTATGGCCATGAGTTGACCGGTTCGTTTTAAATCCAGACTGACTAGGGATGTCGCAATTGATAACCGATATTGCAATATCAGATAAAAAAAATAAATAAATAAAATAACATGGGATTATAGAGGTTTCCATCCAACATCTCTGGTATTAACACTCATATACAAGCAGTCCATTCCAGACTCCGCCCCTGCTCTTCTAGGTTCTCTTCTTGAGGTTGAATTTATGTACTGGAACAATAGAGACCTGTCATGTGACATTCTCTGAACACGCCCCCACATTTTCCACGCGTTAACAGTTAGCATCTGCTGATTCAGCCACCATTTACAAAGTGCAACATTGGCTATGTATTGATTCTTCTTGCTGATCTTTTATTTTATTTTTTTTTGCCTCTTCTGGTTGTGGCATTTGGTCCACAACTGCTGTTAATCACTCAAAGTGGCAGATGCGTTTTCTATCCTACCAAAATGGCTGCGCCAACGGCAGTTTTGGGACGCGTGACATCATCGTCAGGATCTCTATATTGTAATATTGGCATCGTATGGGAAGTGAAAAAGTTGCGTCAGGACGCGCCACGACCGTCAGTCTGAATAAATGAAAGAATGTGTTAAAGCGTTTTGGGGGGGTTTCCCAGCATTTTTGAGAACTGTGACAAAAGAGAGACATGGCTGTAGTTCAATGGTGAAGTTGCATTTGTCACCATTTTTGTTTGTGTGAATGATTTATTGACAACACCAAAAAACAGTTCCTGTTGTCACCCGCAGGAAGAGCACACACTTTGTTCTGTGTCAGGTGGTGCCGTCACTCCAGAGAGCCAATTAGATGGCTCAACATCTCCTGCAGACACCACTGAAGATGAACCGCTGCCAATGAGACCTTGGGGGAGGAGCCAGTCGCTGCCCGCGTATGCTGACCTCATAATGGTAAATCACTTTAGTGATAGTTGATGTGTGCAATGTTGTTTTCAGAAAGTGCATTCAAACAATTCTATATTGTATGTTATTAATTTTGAAAACTCACTATGATATTGTTGCTGCTTTATCACTGTGTAGATGTCAAGTTTATTTGCCACCTCAAAATCTGATTTTTTGCACTATTCTTCCGATCTATTGGCCAACTTCATTTTGTTCGACAGATTCTTTTTAACTGATTTCTTGATTGACTTGGGCTGGAGATAGTCAGTTGTTAAATTGAACTCTGCTTTCAAAAAATGTGATTAGTTCATGATTTTATAAGGGTGACAACCACTTTTTTTTTTGTTTACTCCAGGCCAGATACTGTAGCTTTCAATACCCCCCCCATCCTTTTTCAATAAAATCACCATTTAAAAACTGCATTTTACGATCATCTCGGGCCATATTTTTCTGTCATTTACATTTTTTTTTTGGTGATCTTAAACTGGGGGGGGGGTCAAATAAAAATTGGCAAAGACGATAAATCCATTCTCACAGCACTGTATTTAAATTGCCTATGTGGGTATTTGTTTGTCGACCAGGTAGCCAACAGCGCACCCTTCTGTAATAATTTGGCAGATACCAGAGAAGAGGTCGATGACAGTAGCAGCAGCTCACCAAAGGTGAGTTTAGCCACATGCCATTCCATTATTATTCTTCAAGAAGAATTTCTGTTGAGGGAATACTAATCTGCATAATGAAAAGTAGTTACAGTGCAATCACATTTATTGATCATGCGATAATTAAATGTTCCAATAAGTTGTCATTTGTTTTCTAGATGGACAGATCGAACCTGGAAGATGATCCAGAGGAGGGTGACGTCAGTGAAGAACAAGGGGGAGTAAAGGAACAGTCCATTCTAAACAAACTGGACTTCTATCAAGCTGACCCTTTTGCACATTGCCACATAGGACGTATGTTTCTCATGATGTGTGATTTTAAACATTCATATTTCATTTTGTAGTTTAGCATTTTTCAGCATGTTTTATGTGTTTAATAGATATACTGCATCACATTTGCATATGGAGATCCGTCTTCTTCATTGAGTTTGAACCCCAGCTATAGAATAACGATATGTAAAAAAAATACTTTTGGGAGTGCTCTGCCTTCGTTGATTGTCTCCAATATCATCAATTATATCACCTTTTTATGTTTCTCAATTCGTTTTATGTTTGTTCTACATTTGCAGATGACCTATTTGATGAAGACCTATTTCCAAAAACAGATTCATCAGGTAACAAATCATAAATTCATATTGATATAAAATATGCACGAACAATTTAACAATCTTAATTTGTGTAATTTTTTGTTTTGTATCAACATTGCAGTACATAAAGAAGATGCTGCTTTGTTTTAAAACAAGATAATTCTCATGAATCAATTCAATTCATGATGATGATAAAAAATGTTTTAAATACATTCCTGCAAAAAGGACAGGAGAAAATTGTAGAAAAAAATATATTAAAATAAGAAAATCATTATTTCAAATAATCCAAATTATCTGCCAACAGAACAAAGAAAATGTACTTAAATTTATCTGTAAGATTTAGAAAAATAAGAAAAAAATACTATTCCCATATCAACCACAGCGGTCTTGAAAATAGTATTTTTATACAAAAAAAAAAAAAAAAAAGTTGACTTTTTCCAAGCTGTAGTAAATAGAACTATTTTCTTAAAATACATATGTACTGTATTTTCTTGGATAACTGAGTGTCAAGTCTGAAGGTATGCACTCTACCACTAGACCACTGAATTTGGATATCGAAATATTGGAAAGGTGAAAAATGAGTTTAGTAAATATAACGAAACGCACATCTTACTTGTAATATTTCTATTTATCTTATTTCTAGATTATGCAAAATCTTAAAATAAGAAAATTCATCTTTTTGGAACCCGAGTTCAGGGCCTTTAATGTTAGTTAGTTGTTGTCTTAAGCCTCACGGTACTTAAAACTGGCTGTTAACACTCGCGGCTTAGAATGCTTGATCAAATAAGATAATTAAGTAAAATGTATCTAAAAATAAGCACAATGATCTTCTCTGACAATTTCATTTTAAGTGAAAATAACTTGTCATGTGAATATTTCTTGGCATGACTGCCTTTAAAAATCTATCCAATATACTGTCATGCTATAAGCTCTCTCAAAAGATATTCTGATGATTGCTTTTTGTCACATTCTGATATTGTCTCCTCCTTTTCAGATGGATTTACATCAGATCCTTTCAAAGGCAGCGACCCATTTGCAGCGGACATTTTGTTTCCAGAGGCAAACGCTGGTTGCGATGAAGGGCCAGTCATTATCTGCGATGAGGCCGACACGAGTCTATCCTGTGCTGAAAATAAAGCTTCAACGGGGACGCAGTGTTTTGAGTCGGAGTTTCCGGATGAAGATAGCGACATTGAGATCAGCTATAGTCAAGAGGATCTTGAAACTATCCCTGGGGCAGATGATGACCATGGATTTAAGCCAATCCAGAGTTCTTCTGAGGAGCTGGGCCCACAGCCCATTCGAGGCTGGCGTTCGCAGGGTCAGTATTCCGTAGAATCGGATCCCAATGGCTATGAACTGGACCTTGGCGCAGTCTCCCCACCCTCAGACATAGAAGAGCACAGTCTTGGATCTCTAGCTGGAGAATTTACCAAGGAGGCCACGGCAAAGGCGGAGGAAGGTAAATTAGAAGTATCAGTGGATTGCAAACGTATTCAAAAACGTTTTCACATTTTGTTACATTACAACCACAAACTTAAATGTATTGCATTGGAATTTATGTCATAGAACAACCTTTACTGTCAAAAGAACTATTTTAGGCCAAATAAATACTAAAAAAAAAAATCAGTCTGGAGCCGCAAAACATTTGAACATTGTGATGAACAGAACAGTGTGTTAGTGTTAGTCTAATTCTCAACTCAACTCAACTTTATTTATAAAGCGCTTTAAGAACAGGCGTTGCTGTATACAAAGTGGTGTACATAAACATCAGTTTTGCAGTAAACAAGAACAAAGCAAACATTTTGAAGTGCGAATACAGGTTTTTTTTTGTTTTTTTTGTTTTTTGTTTTTTACAAGTAAATACATTTTACATCTGTAAATAAATAAAGAAGTACCGAGAGCCCAAAATCCAATTTGAGCTGCACCAGAACACAGAAATATGCGGCATCCAATTAATTTTCTTCGACCGATTTGTAATTTTTCACACTTCCTTTTTCATACATTTTTAGACTTTTCCGCCATTCTGTCAAATTCCATTATTATTATTTTTTACATTTTATGGCTACTTTTCTGCTCTTTTTTTCCATCAACGTTCTGACATTTCTGGTAATTTTGTCAAAGATTATATGGTAAATTTTGGGATTTCTTGTTTTGTTTTTTGTTTTTTGACATTTTACAGTTACCGGTACTTTTTTGAGTGTTTTCTTTTCTGCTGTTTTATTTATTTATTTATTTTTATTTTTATTTTTTTGTAAAACATATTTTAAAAATTGTCTGGCATTTTTGGCAATATCATGGACATTTTAGAATTTTCTGCTTCTTCATTTCTTCATTTTTGGACATTTTATGGTCATTTTGGACATTTTTTGGCAATTTTTAAAACTTTTCATCTACCTTCTATCTCTTTTCTTCTCTCAACTTAAAAATTTAGACTGACATTTTTAAATATTTATTATTCTTTTTTTATTTAATCAATTAATATAAAGAATATTTCATCTGAAAAAAAATATATATTAATTACTACTGATTTGTCGTTAGACATCCACAGGGACCACTGAAGGGGAACTAAAAAGCCGCAGATTGCAGACCCCTGTCGCAAAGCAACAAATAGTGGCACATCATTGTGAATTGGAAGGAAAAGCACAGCTAAAAGTTTTCCTATAGGCAGATTTTCTGACCTAAGTCGTGGCTCTCTGCTGCTCCTCTGCAATTACCAGGAGCCTTTTTACCTGTTTCCACAGTGTGTACTGTACTCAGCTGTTAGACTGAAGGCGATTAGTTGATCTGGATTTTGTTGAGAGGTGTTAACGTGAAGGGGGCTAAATTCAATTAGATGCTCATTTTATTTGGAGAAGAAATTAAACCATGTTTCATTCTCTCCATTTCACAATTGTGCAACACTTTGTGATGATCTATCATATGAAATCCCTCCAGAATACATTTACGTATGTGGTTGTAACGTGATGAAATGTGGAAAAGTCCAAAGAGTGTGAACAATAAAGTGCTCATGAATAAAACAAAAACAAAAAAGTTGTGATCTGATGTCAGTCATGGACCTTCAATCAAGGCTCATCTAAATAAGCAGTAGGTGAAAAAATGGCATATGTTATGATTGGCTGGAGAGCAGTCCAGGCCATATTCATCCATGATCAGATCAAGATCCAGCAAAAAGTATAGAAAATTGACGGGTGAGGCTTGGCAAGACCAGTTCTAAAACAGAAAGGCTATTTACAACCACGTTTTGCAACAGACATTCATACTCAAATGCCCACCAGCCCATTTGTTCCCTTGAAATATAATTTGATGGATTTTATCTTTAACAAGTAAGGAAAGAAAATATGGGCATGAACTTGTTTTTTTTTTTTTTTTTTTTTTTTTTGCTATCCATTAACGCCAGCCGAGAGGACCGTCGGGCGTTGGTATTTGACCTGGTTGGTGACAATTACACTGACGGGTGAATACCTACTTCTCTCAGTGCTTAGTATTTTTTTTTCTTAGTTTTTGCCCACCTCTTGTTATTATCCTAAATCTGGGACCTTTGGTACTACATTTTGTGCCATTGTTAGCATGTATAATTGTGTACTGGCATGACAGGAAAGTACCTTAATCCTAAAAAGTGCTTGCACATTTTGTCACTGACGGTTTCATCATAACCCTGACCTGAACTCTTTAATTCCCTTCAGCTAACACTGTCCCTGAGCTTGGCGATCAAGCATTGTTGGTGCCGGACAGAACAGGCAGGAAAGACAACGCTCAGTCTCTTGATGATGATCCGGGAGACGTAACAGATTGGATGAGCAACATCAAAGAGGAACCGGGAAACCCTTCTACTCCTCAAAACTCTGAAGACTCTCATAAACTTCACACTGAGTCACAACAGACCAACCTGAACTTTGACTGTGAATTAACAGGTCAGTCTTCCTTTGATCCATATGGCTTCAAGCTCAGTCCCGAACATTCGAGTCTCACCCTCTTAGACCCTGATGAAGCTGAGCTGAGCCCGGTACCCAGTGATCAAGATCTGGCTTTTGACCCAGAACACTCGTCTTCTCAACCAGACCCACTGAGCTTTTATTCCTACGCGTACGAAATCCCCTCTTCCCAGATGGTGCAGGACTCGGATCCCTATGGCTTTAAGCTCAGCCTTGAAAAAGAGAATCAGGAGGTCCCAGAACCGTGTTGTGAGGATAACATGGAAAACGTGGCCCTCGGTAGATTTGACAGGAAGGACAAAGAAGAACCCTTTAACTATAGCAATCAAGAAGTACTGCAACTTCTTCCCCATGAAAACCAAGAAGTGCTTGATCCTTGTAGCAACGATAACCAAGAACCGTTGGATGTCTTTCAAAGCAGAAACCAAGAAGAGCTGGAATTATCGCCTGTGGTCAACAATGAAAATGTCAAGTTCGTAAGCGAAGAAAATCAAGAATTCACAAATCTCTGCAGTCCGGAAAACCAAGAAGTGGTTGAACACTATTACTTTGTAAGTGACAAAGAAGTTGAACAGTGTGAAAACGATAACCAAGAAGTGCTGGAATTTTGTAGCCATGGTCATCTAGAACAACTTGATTTATCCTATCCAGAGAATCAGGAAGTGTTGGATTTAGACAGCTATGGCAATCAGGAAGTAGTTGAAAATCGGGAAGTGCTAGTTTTAGATAGTCATGTAACCCAGGGAATACCCAATTCCGGTAACAATAAATTTGAGGAATTACTGGATTTGGATGGCCACAATAACCAGGAAGTGCTGGACTTAGTCAAAGATGAGGTTCACGCTGAAACCAACAACAATCAGCGCATCCTCAAACCAGAGCGGAACATCAGTCCCACCAATAACAGCTCAGACAGTGATGTGGCATCAGAAGAACTGCTCGGATTTGAACCCAGTAATATCAGCGTTGGAGATGCCCTCATGGGCGGCAACATCACATCTACCAACCAGACCAATGATCCTACTCGTCACAACATGCTGGAGGGGGATCTTGGTTCTGTGTTTAGGGCTGGTGGATACATTGGCTGTCCTGATGTAGCTGATGATCTAGAACCAATGTACCATAGACAGAGTAACACTGTAGCAGAGCCAGTGCAGCCAATCAGACCAGTCAGACCTCCCCGGCCTTCACTCAGGGTAAGTTCCTGCATAACATTTATCAAATGCTGTGCGTAAATTAGTATTGTTATTCACGTATCAGGATGTGGAACAATGCATGGTGTGTGTGTGTGTGTTTTAGGCAAAGGAGAAAGCTGAGTCACCAACTCGGGGAATCGACCTGAAATGATGTCTCAATAATCAACACTGATATTCCTCTCAATGGCCGAATACATCGAAGAAGAGAGAAATAAGATGAACGATTTAAAAAAAAGAGGATTGAAAAAGGGGGTGACAGAATCTGTCTGTAGTTATTTGCAGCAATAACTGTAGACTTGTGTCTGTATTTATGTTCAGCGGTTAAAAAGAAGACTAAAATAAGAAGTAGAAGGGGCCTGACGTACTGTACACTATGTCTCAATTGATTAGTAAATTACTGTTTGGAATTTTTTATTTTTTTTGTCACTCTAGATTTTTTTATAATTTCTGTTTTCAGCCAACTGTGAAGTTAATATCTCTTTTCATACAGTAACTGCTGCTAGCACATATTTTTCGTGTTTTATGTCCTAGATACGGCTAATTTATCTGACACGAAGATCATCGCCAATATTTTAGTTGATGTTAGAGCCTGCCTAAGTGGACTTATTTCTTCTCTTTTCTTTTTTTTTGTGGACTTCTTTAAAAATCAAATGTATATACAGTACGGTAGTCTGCATTTTAATGCCTGAAGCAAATGTATCGGAGATAGTTAGTTAGTTAGTTAGTTAGTTAGTTAGTTAAAGAAAAAGACAAATTATCAAGATGTTTAAGAAAAAATGTAATTGACCTGTTTTTTTTTTTTGGGGGGGGGGGGGGGGGTATTAGTTTTGGTTTTCAATTTTAGGCCTAATTCAATTTCCCTTACATTATTTGTACATCATATACAATGGAATCTCTGACGTAGAACAGGATCTGTTCCATGCTGGCCAGTTTCCAGTTTTTTTGTTTTTTTTTGTTTTTGTTTTTTATGAATCAGTAATAATCAATAGAGAGTATATGTAGTCCATTCCAGCATGAAACTGCCTCCATCATAAAACTTGTGTGTTGTATGTCAACTGTGCAGGCAATGTTTTCAGTTTAAGTTTCATTTTATTTCATCAACATTTTACTTCATCAACTTCTAGTCTTTAAAAAGGTACGCATGCAGAGGGTAACGGACTTTCAGGACCTAATATCTTTTTTTTTTATTATTATTTTCTTATAAGATTCAAATGTAAAATGCTATACGTTAACACGACCTTTTGATAACGTGACAAGCATATGGAAGCTAGCCAGTGAGAAGCTAGCTTGAAAGTAGCATCGGAAGCTAATGTTAGCATTCCTAAGCTTTACTGACCGATTCAAACGATAACGTTGACACTTGTCTTCTTCTTACGTCATGCATTATAACAGTTTGTCCAAATGTTTGTGCATAAGTAGACATTTTTTCAGGGGGGAAAAAAGCAAAAGAAAAAGTCATTTAATTGTGCTTAAGATGCAAGTTAAGGTTTCACTGTATATGCATCATAAATAGGCCAAACGCTGCAATCCTCGGAAGGTGAGAAGTCGAAGTTGTCTGACTTCCAACCAGGAAAAGTGCACTGGAATGCAACTCAAACTGGGAGCTGTAAAAAGATGTTCATTCATTATTCCGTTAATTTAGGTCAATGTTACACAACGTCATTTTGTACTGACTGGAAGTTGTTTGGTGAAATGCTTATGAGATAACATATTACTTTATTTATATAAATAAAGGAAATTATGATGGAACGCTTGCTGGAGGTCAAAATGTGAATTGGTAATTGAGCTTTTAGCTACAATGGTCGATACAATTAATAGATTTACACTATATGATGTATAGCTAACGTACTGTACTTGCTGTTCAAGTAACAAAACTCATCAACATTGTATCATTTTGGTATCATTTTGAATATTTAGCATTTACCACATACTTTATTGGCTTTAATCATGAACAATTACTGTATGTAAGAAAGCATACTTTATAATTGGGATAACACAAGAGTCCGTCACAGTATACGCACTATAAGGACTAATAAGATGTGTTGAGTGTTTAATAGAAAAACTTCATTGTAAATATAGACCTTCCTTACCAATGGCACCCAAATACTTTGCATACCACCACAGGCAAAGTCACTGACTTGACACTGAAGATACTTTCTTTCGTCATATGTCTTTATGCGGGGATTGTTGTTCGAGGTATTGATGGGAAAATGAAGCTTCATGATCCAGTTGTAATATTATTTTACTATTCGAGACGGTTTGAAGATAAATCATCCAACCAACCAGATTGATTAAATGAAAAGAAAGGGAAGTTTTGACAAAGTCTTAAATCATTTGTAACATCCAAAATTGCATCGCTGAATAGGTTTGCAATATTTCATTCTGATATTTAAAAAAAAAAAAAAAAAAAAAAGGTTCACGCGAGCAGGAAAAAATAAACAAATCAAATTTCCGCCTTGCCTCTCATTTTGCCTGCCGTCGTTGTCATGGTAGCGGTGCCATTCGCACCTGCCTTTCAGACCCGGCATTTGAAGACTTATAATCAGCCATTGCAGGTTTTGTCTCAGGTTAGATAAATCCGATTGTGCGTCCTAAATGAATCTGGATGCATTTACTCCTCCCAGAATGCGCAAAATGAACGGTGTGGCGATTTAACACATTCAGGAGACCCAATCCTGTGTGTGCCCGGTTCATAGATCAACTTCCATATCTCTCCACATCTGTTTGTATGAGCAATTAAGTTTTTCTTTTCCTCTCCCCCTGTTTTTGGATGCACAAACCTTAAGTAAATCAGGCATTTATGCAACGGTCCTTGCCCTGTGCAATACTGTGCGATACATTATTTCCACTGACAGTGAGCCTTGAACATAGCAGTGACTCATGTAACCAGTCCATAAAGAATTAACATTGTATTCAGTAATATGTGTCATTGAATATTTCTGTAGCCAGTTCGTGTGATGAATACATTCGATACGCCTATTAGTGTGCCGTTTAATTTTAACATCCCTGACAGCAAGCACTTGAATTGTTTTTAATTTGTTTTAGTTGATGCCTACCTCATTGCTACTTTGTCATGACTGCATGATAACACCGTGAATCCTGTGATCGCATACAAATCTGTGACTTTGACCTCATGTAATCTCAAGTCAAAAATGCATGCCATACTAACAGTCAACACTTGTCATAAAATGAGTCAGAAATCTTTCACGGATCAGTGATGATGTGTTTAGGCCTAGAGGTGATACCGTCCTTGCTCATGCTTGATATTTGCTGTCGAGTTACTTCCTATCTAGGAACATATTCTGCTATTGCTTCATCCAACATAACACTTATTTTTGTGACAGTATCTGGTATAAATTAAAAACGTGTCATGATTTAACACATTATGAAAAGGTGTCAATTGAGCAGACATCAACTCCAGAAGCATACAGTGCAGATTTGCAGCTTTTCATTATTGCAGGATGTGTTTTCTGTTATACATATACTTACACTGAAAGTCAAGGTTGAGTGACGTGTTTTTCGAAATCAAAACCATTGAAGATATGTATGATGCCACGGTGTGTCCATGATTTCTTGTGATGTTGTATGTGTTGCAATGTAAATGCATCGGTCTGTGCTTGAGACATCAAAGAATACAACATTAGTGAAGCCAACATCAGGTGTTGAAAATTTGTGTGCTTGTTGTGGCAACCTGCCTTCTTGCATCATCACAGTACAGGATCGGCATCTTGGGGGCTTTTGATGTAAGAGTGACTAAAAGATTTATTTTCAGAAGCCCATATTATTAGCAGCCATGCAGGCCTTTGTTTCATCTGTCCAAAGATTCTGATTCCATATTTTGTTTGGTTTTGTTTTTTAGTCTTTCATGTTCTCAAACATTAAAAGTGGTTTGAATCTTGCAACGATTGGTGTTTGACAAACTTACCTTCTATGGAAGCCCAAAAGTGTCAAAATTCAATTAAAAAAAAAAAAGGCCTTCTTGATATAACTATCATTTTGATAAATAACAGACAATTATGTAATATGGCCATTAAATTTTAAAATGAGGTGTTAGTATTATTATGAAAAGTGTTATGCTATTCTTTAATAGTAACAAATATTTTATTTTGATTAAATATTTCATAATTATTATTTTAACAACATCATACTTTTTAAAAAATAATGACATTTTTTTATTTTCAAGGTTTTATAAGATAAGAAAACGTTGTTTTACAAAGTCAGGTTTTATTTCATAATGTCCTTTTCCACAATGGTCTTCTTTTACATAATGGCGTTTTACAGCCGAATGACTTGATCTGTCAATCAAAGTCAGTGGGTGGGACCACCTGTTTGAGCCAAGATCGCCGTGACGCCTACCCCGTAGCCTGACGCAGAAGTTTAACAAGGCCTTTACGTTATGATCCGATTCTAAACGATTTGCTACTTTTTGGAGTACTTCTGAAAGTGACTTATCTCCCGCATCCATGCTTTAGCAAGCCTGTGACCGCCGCGGCTCCTCATCAGGCGCGAAACTCTCCAGGCGTGAATCGATACTGCAAGTTTTGCTGCTCATGTCTGTATAAGGGACTCAGCCAATCACGTAACTGGCTCCGCCTCATGTCATTTGATTGACAGGCCAAATCATTCGGCTGTAAAACGCCATTATGTAAAAGAAGACCATTGTGGAAAAGGACATTATGAAATAAAAACTGAATTTGTAAAACAACGTTTTCTTATCTTATAAAACCTTGAAAATAAATTAAATGTCATTATTTTTTTTAAAGTATGACGTTGTTAAAATAATCATTATGAAGTATTTAATCAAAATAAAACATTTGTTACATATTAAAGAATGTCATCACACTTTTCATAATAATACTAACACCTCATTTTAAAAATGTCATGGCCCTATTACATAATTGTCTCTTATTTATCAAAAGAATATTTATTTCAAAAAGACCTTTTTATTTATTGAATTTTGACACCTTTGGGCTTCCATAACCTTCCCCACATAGTTCAATTCTTTTTGTAGCATGTGCTAAGAGGAACTTTCCTGCAGTCCGTTTCACGTACTGTCAAGACCGAATTTTTTTCAAAGCAATTAGTGTTTTCTTAGTTTCAAATAAAATGAAACATAAACAAATCAGTAATGATACATAACACTCCTGTGTTCATAAGGAAGCACAATTTCATTTCTCTTTGACCTGATGACATTATCCAACAAAGGTACGGAAAGGTGTAATAAAGATTAGGAGATTTGACTTTCCTAAGAGGCTCGTAGTCTTAAATAGTGGCCCTGCAAGATTCAGTCTTTTCAAAAACTATAGCTTGTCTTTAGATGTGAGCATGTGTGAGAGTAGTCTTCCAAATATATTTTCCAAATCTTCTGATAAAGTACAGCATACAGTTGACATTGGCAGGAAAGTTGTGAGCTCCTGAGTTGTCATTTCAACTCATACCATCATTACTAGGCCTCCTCCTTCATTCACAAGAAAGGTTTAGCTGGATGTGATCAGTACTTGCTTACTGCAGGTACAAGTCGAGTGGCAAAGGGACAACACTCCACTACACGAGTGCATTTTTTTTTTATTCCCTCCACAACTCTTTATGAGTCTTGTGACTTCCGGTATTAGAACGCAGAAGTTGGATTCAGTATGTCCACTGCATCCAAACCTTACATTTAAAAAAAAGAGAGGGCAAACCTTCAGTTCAATGTTGTTTTGTATTGGCATACTTTTGATCAACAAAAGTTAGCTTTATCCATTCATGAAAATTCAATCACAGACCAGTCGCATCAACGTGACATAAGAAGTTTGTGAATGTAACTGTGATTTCACAAAGAGAACACCAGGTGGCCCTATAGCCCTCATATTGATGCTTACTGATGTGAAAGCAGTTTGAGGAATTATCAAGAATTACAGACAGTATAAATAAAATGCTTAAAAGAATGTTAAGATTAAGAAGAATGTTACAGAGATCTTCAGCTTGGTTAGTGCATATTGGTGAATCTTAAATATTTCATATGTGACTTGTGAACATATACAAGCACAATTTCCTACTTCTACTCAATCAATCTAAAATGTTTACATGGACCCTGACAAGGTGGCTTGGGGAAGGGTGAAGGGGAATTCAATTGTGGCTACAAAGTAGTTGTTCCTGTACAGGTGAGTAATCAAGCACACCTTCTAGAAACGTAAGGTAGATATTCCCCCCAGGATGGGCAAAAGACTACGGAGCACTCTCCTATACTATGGATGTTTTGAATTTAATTTGAATTGAATTAAAGACATTTTGAAAGGCCTGGTATTGCCTGGTCTAAATATTTTGTTGCCACAATTGACAAATGTCTCGCAGGTAATGTATCATATAGTAATAGTACTGCAGAGGAGTGTAAAATGTTGGCCCTGTCGTGAACACAAACACAAAGAGGAAGACCAGCTCCCCCTGGTGACAATAACGGGAGTGACGTTAACAGTTTTGGAATTTTCTTCTTGACCCCAATTGAAAACCGACAGACAATAAGGGCCATATATGCACACACATATATTCTCATAGATTAAACAACTGTAGATGACTGATACGTTTGGGAGGTTCTGTTTCTTCGTCTGCAGCATAGAACTGTCACTGTGATGATGACAATGAGGACGATCACCAGGATAAAAAGTCCACCAACCAACGCTCCGAGACTCAGCTCTAGAGGGAAAATGAAGGTTGCAGTTAGGCAGAGAGACGGACTTGCAAAGAATACACAAGCAGGTGATGTACCTTGGAAGACGTTCTTCTGTCCCGGAGTACACTGCTGGATGCTCCAAGCTCCTTGTTGGTACTGTGTGTCTCTTGAAGGGATGACAGCTGCCACCATGAAGCAGTAACTCTCACCAGCATCCAACCCTGACACTTCTCCTCGATTGGTGTTAAACTTGATGTCACGCTATGATGCAAAATTTTTATCATATTAAGTATATATACTATCAAGATATGTACCCTAGTATTCATTCAATAAATACAATTTTGACCCATAAACAGATGATTTCAATTCAACATTTTCTTTCATTTCCATTCAAAGTCATACATGTTTAATGCTATTACCTTTCCAGTATTTCCAGACTTATAATAGCTGATCTTGTACTGGAGGTCATTCTTGAGGATGTCTCTGATGGTGAGTTGCTTTCCGTATTTATGAAAACTGGTTAGCGGATCTTTGATGGTCACACTCACTTTGCCTTCTTCCACAACCTCCACAGTGAAATCGGGAGCACTGATCTCACCTGAGCAAGGGAGACGTATAACGATAAATAGCTGTCTGTTGCAAATAAGCCCCTACAGTGAGGTGTACCAACATTATGATTAGGGGAGGAGCTAGCTGGTAAAAAAAAAAGAAAAAAAAAAAAGGAAAAAAAAAAGTGTATTTTTATTCCTGTAGTTACTGCTATAAAATTGATAATAAAGCCTGATATCAAGAGTTGGGTCTCCTTGCACGGTTCATCAGATCACAGATTGGAAACCAAATCCTGCACTGTAAAAACAGACTTTTTGTCCTTGGAGATATTACCTTGGATTCATAAATTATTTTTACTATTTTTTTTTTCAAGTATTCACAGTTAATTAAAAACTTTAGGTATACTTCAATGTGCTACTTGTTTTCTTCTGTGCAATGTGTTTACAGCAAATTCTGAAATACATTTTGAATTAAATTAATAATTTAGTTACTCAGTTACTGTGTTTAATTTTAGAAGTGCCAAAAACGAGTAAATTGTACGAGAGAGAGCGAGAAAGAGCGAGAGACAGATTTTCTATAATTTAACATGCATGCTTAACATACATTATAATGCACGTTGTATATAATGACATCATTTAGGTACACTAACCACTAATATATTTGTGTGATTTTATTAATTTAATCATTATTGAATTATTTTTCCTGCTGAATGCCATCCAGGAAACATAGAACTTTCACTTGTGTATTATTCAGTCCCCAACTCATATAGTGCCTTGCTTAATACTTAAGTAAACATTTAACCTGTATTTTCAACAAAGACTGAAACTTCAAGTTTTCATTTTTTTACCTGCAATTTGGTTACGTTATTATAAATAAATCCTAAATTTGGGGTAAGTTGTTGAACATGGTGGGTAGGTGCAGCTATTAGCCACTAGCTACAGTAGCTAACCATTGTCTGGCAACCTGCTCTGTGCACAATTGTAGAATGTTTTGTTAAATGTATTTGTGTTTAATTTTGGAGGACTGGGTTTGAGAGGTTCTAGGTTTGAATCTCAGCTCAGCCCCCCTGCATTGAGTCCACCTGTTCTTCCCTTGAGTAGATTTTCTCAAGGTACAGTACTCCATTTTCATTCAACATCTCAAAACATGCTATAGGTTAATTGGGGACAATAAATTACTGATAGGTGTGAAAGTGAATGTTTATGGATTTGTTTGTATTAGTAGAAGCATTCGTGGCTAAACCCAAACGGAGATTGGGTATTTCATTTCAGCCCATATCACACTGAGGGACAAACATTTGTGACGCTAGCAAATGTTTTGGAGTCAGGGTTTGCTCAAGGTTGGCTAAACATTTGCCTACAGTTTTTATGGTCTTTCTTGTCGCAAAGGAAGCTTTGAACATGTTCAAAAACATTGCCTCAGTTTGGTTTTAGCCACATGGTTGCTTCTACTCAGCTGGCAGGTAAATGAACTCCCGGGCAATACAAGCAGCTGTGGCTAAAGCCAAACTGGCAGGATTTTACTTGGTGGACCTGGATTTGACACCTCTGCAAGTGCACGTATGTTCGTGTGTAATACTTACTCTGTCCATATGGGTTGAAGGGTGGTGAATAAGTATGAGGCAGTAAGTCGTCCACCTCATAGTCCGTGCTATCGAAAGTTTCTGTTCGGATGTCAGCACTAAATGTCCTGTTGAGTAGAAAAGCAGGAATTCATCGTACACAAAAAGAAATTCCACCATTTTGCACTGTGATTTCCACTGGCCCATGGGTGACTCTGCTGTTATGTTCTTCATTTGTTTTAGTGAACTTTTTATGTGGAGGAATTCTTGCATATATTCATTTTTATTATAAGCTGAAGAAAGTATGCAAAATATCGTGATAGAGGGCCTGAATCAGGCATCTCTCCCAATTTTCCAACATAAAAAACATAAAAGCTTAATAAAGCTTATTGTTTAGGCTGGCCCAGGCTTGTTATGAATCATCCCTTGTTGTACTGCCAGAGCCCTAGACTACTTGCAAATTTCCCATAATGCACAGCAGCAACATTCATCTTTTCAACAGGCCCACCAGGGTGATCAGACAAATAAAAACCCATACAATATTATTTGCGTTGTCATGGCATTAGTGAGTCATAAAACCTTCAAATAAATAAAACAAATTAAAATAGATGTTGAATGATGTTATAAAAACATAGCGTCATGTTTAAGATACATACCTCTGCGGTTGTTCAAATTCATTGGACAGATCACACTCGGTCTCTGCTATCCTGATGCAGTTGACACTTTCCCTCCAGTTAACGTCATCCCTGATATTCATATGACACCATTTCAATTTACTGTCTTAAGCATTTCCCCCCCCTTTCATCCATCCATCAATTTTCTTAACCGCTTACTCCTCACATGGGTCGCGGGGGTGCTGGAGCCTATCCCAGCCGACTTCCGGCAGCAGGCAGGGTACACCCTGAACTGGTTGCCAGCCAATCGCAGGGCACACACAGACGAACAACCATCCACACTCACAACCCCCCCTTTCATTTGAACATATATTGTTACACATGGCTATTAAAAATGACACTGACATGGAACTCATGTCATCAATATTCTACATTTCAGGGCAATAAAAAGAAACGCTGGAAAGGTAGGATTCATACTTGAAAATGACTTCTCCTTCTCTGTTATGTTGAAAGCAGTCAATATTTTCTAATAAGTGTTTTATGTCATACACAAATGTTGGTGCTGGCATCATCCATTCTTCCATTTTCTACAACTCATAAACTCCTGGTTCAGCTTGAACTTATGACAAGTGACTTGACCATGCATAAGGGGAAGAGGGGTGGATGGACAAACACATACTATAGCCCTAACCCTTGCGATGGCCTTTATTATGCAATAACATAAAAATATGGTAAAGTAATCAACTCCAGAGATGCACGGTGCACCTGTGCATGTGCTGACTCACCAAGAGTACATGACAGTGAACGTGTAGTTTGATGGCGGTGCCGTCCACATGAGAAGAGTTTTAAAATCCAGAGATACCCAATGTACATTATCTGCTTTGGGCACATGTTCATCTAGGACAGGACAAACACAGTATTAGGCAATATACTCACTTTCCCTTTAAAGAAAGTTATTTAAAACACACACACAATGGTCACTGAAATGACCTGAACCTGACAAAAGATGGACTCCCAGTGTGTTCATAATAATTTTAATTGAAGGCAGCAAATGTTTATTTCTTGTCAGGGTTTGTCCATGGTCGCAAATATTTGCCAAACATTCGCCAGATGTTCACAAACAGTTTTTATGCGTTTTCTTCTGATCATGGTAAAAACTGTCGACGACCATTGAAATAGTTGGGAAACATCTTTGCCACCTTGAACAAAATCAAAACTGATGAGAAATCTACATGCACTACCTTCCCAAACACTCACAAACGTTTGCGCCATCAGTTGGATGCTGGCTTTATAAAAGTACACCTAGGAATGGATGTTGCAAATTAGCATTCGCTAAAAAAATAAAAATAAATACAAAAAATAAAAAACTATCATACTTGCATGGGAGGCCTGTTTTCAGTAGTCTGTTTTATATATTTCTCACTGAATAAATAAATAAATAAAAATTCCCAAATATTCCAGATCTGATTCATAAGCCCACTTAGACATGATTAGGGAAATCATTACACTTTGCTTAAATTTCAGTGGAATGCTATAGACAGCATGCTCAATATCTGCTGCTAAATTTCTGAGTAATTTAAAAAAAAAAAAAAAAAAAAAAAGAAAGAAAAAAAACGAAAAGTAAAAATCAACATAGCTGTAGTTAATTCAGTTTTACAGTGACACGGTGCAATCTGTGTAAAAACACATTCAGAAATATGATCACCATTCATGATTTATTCACTGATCATCCAAAGTCGAGCATACTGTCATATACAGTTGCTATGATGCAATGTTGCAAGGAATTTGGGGGGGGATCGATCCAGTTTTGATGACAAAGAATTACGCAATGCTATACGTGGGCATCTGCAGTTCTATTTCTGCGATTCTACAAGTGTTCAGTATTATGAACCCAGCCATTTTGTACTTGGAACTTATTCTTGCGGGTTAGGTTTGGTCACAAGAGGGAAAAACAATATGTAGACTAGGCTATGTGTTTTTGGAATCTGAAGGAAACCAGAGCAGGCTACCATTGGTTATGAAAGCTCCAAAAGGAAGTTATGGTATCTTGTATCACAGTTACTACAGAAACAAAAGCCCAGAGCTTAAAGCCGCAGTGTGTAGCTCACGACCGCCATCTATCGGTCAAACAAGATAATGCAATGATTTTAAGCACACGAACTACGGCGTCCCAGAGAGACCCTACTTCAACAGCCTACCACCAATTTCACCGGAACAGAACGCAAACAACTTCTGGTATTCCCTCGAGTGATGACGTAAGTGAATTGCATTTGTTAGACATACTGTACAGATCCCTAATAATTGTGATTTAGTCATTTAATTTCAGAATTAATATTTTTGTCGGCATTGTTAGGAAATACTGTACGTCAGCTAATGATAATGGCTATCTATGTTCATATTTGTTAGTGCAACTAAACCATGCAACAGAGAACACACAGTTATGTTATGTTTTATAGACATGTGGACCATCTCAAAGGGGGCGAGGGAGACGACGAGGAAGAGAACGCGGAAGAGAACACGGTGTCTCGTAACGTACAATTATGTCATCATGGAAAAATAATTCCATTCGAGCATGCATGTGAATGGCTCAAAACATACCTTTGCTTGGAATATGTGGTATTTAGATTACATCGTTTGCTGATATGTTTAGTATATCGTGCAAAAATAATGGCGTTAACTGAACTACACATCTGCAACTCAGACTCGTAATTCCCCCCGTGTCTTGTTGCTACTAACCACTCAGAAAAGTGCTGCTTACAAAAACATTTGAAACCCTTTACTCAGATATCGATTTGTCACCATGTTGAACAATTTTACCTAATAAATATCACTAAGCAACTTAATTAGTTTTGATTGAAGATACAACAGCTTCCTTGTACTTCGATGTGCAGGAATTTACATGGCTTCCACAAATAGTCTTGCTCATGTAATAATGTACTTCATTGGCTCAGTGACTTTCAGTTCATTGTTTGGTACCTCATCTGACATACAATTGTTACCTTCTTGCAGAGACTCGTACAGGAAATGACCATGGAGGAACATGAAGATATCCAAGTCCAGCTGATAGACTGACACCAAGAAATACTTTTTGACACATTGCTGACACATCAGCACCACCATGATTTCCTGTACCTGGATCCCAGACTGCAGCACCTTGGTGGACTTGTAGCAAATAAGTGACACTTTCCCAGATCCTTGAGGACAATACAAAGGTTTTTTACCTGGCATATAATTAGTCCATGTCTGACACTTGTTGTAGTTTGTATAACTTGTATATTGTTGTTGTGTGTTAATTTGTACATTTTGAATAACTAAAAAATACTATTTCCTTTGGCGTCAACATGCAGTGTTCATTCGACACCTAACCTAACACTATTTTACATGACCAGAAATGTAAAACATCAAAAGCCTGGAGAATTATTATAAATGCTTGCAATGACAAGGAATTCTTCATTGGCCAATGAATGTAAGGTACAGTACATGAAAATGAATGAATAAAATAAAGTAAAATAAAAGTCTACATGAAATGAACATATTAACTAAAAAAAAAAAAAAAAATGCTGTTAGAATATAATGAGCTACATGAATTGCAGTTGTTCCAGAAATTTACCAATACGCTGTGCATTTCAAAATATGGAAAATAGACATACAGGTTTGGGCCAAAAGTAGTGTTACAGAGCAGGTATGTGTTGTACACAGCTAAAATATCTGATTAACACAATACCATGATGTTTTTTTTTTGTTTTTTTTTTGTGTGCTGACATTGTCCCCCATTAACATTGCAACATTCCTCAAACTCTCCCGAACACATAGTATGATCTGTAACACTACTTTTCGCCTACTCTATGATGTTATTGGGGCAAAATTAAGGAAGGCTTGTCCATTGATTGTGTGAACAGACTGCAGTAAAAATGAAGTCACTTCAATGTTTGCTGGTTTTATTAAGTTTGACATGCTCCTTGACTGCACAAGTACATGTTATGGAGTGAGGGCATGTTCCCACCAACGATGATATCATATTCTTCAAAGGCTTGCTGAGGAAAGTGAGGGAGGAGTCACTCCATGGCTTCAGACACCTGGTCAGCAGGTCCTGTGTAAAACAAGTGGTGCTTGTACATGTGACCATTCCGTATTGCTTCACACAAAAAGTTCATGTAGTGTGCAATGCCGTCCATATGTAAATGACATACCAAGACGTCGGCTGACTTCAGTTTGTTGCAGCTCAGATATGGTAGGTGGAGATACTGGTGGTACAACACCGAAGCCTTCTGGGGTCCTCCATTCAAGTGTCCTCATTCGGGGCATTCCAATTTGGCTGCTGACTCTCCCCTTGATATTTTTTTTCCTTGCAGGTCGGTGATGTATTTAAACGGTGCATGAATGCTTGTATACATCAGAATATGGTTCTGGAAGCCCTCAAGTTTGGCTGTTGATCTAGTGTGACACAAACAAAAACACAATTATAAAATAAAATAGAATAATTGATGATACTACTATATGTCACCAACTTTCCAACAAAGCCCCCAAAATAGAGGTAAGATCTTTAGTTTTTGGGCCCAAAACATTGTATTAGCTAGATAAAAGTAACTTGACTGCATACTGCATAGAATATGCAAAGGCTGCTTGCTTGTCGAATTTCCGTGGAAAACGTAGCAGCCTGTAAATTCTTGTGCACCCAATTACACAATGGACCAGTACACACTTGAGTGAGAGAGTTCATACTCTAGCAGTGCTTACGGTACAGCCAGCATTTAAGTCCAGAAAGTTATTCCCTGCCGAAAATTAATTTCGAGAACACTATTTTCACCAACCACAACGAAAATAATTTTCAACTCCTCCACTAATACAGTATGCTTTAGATTCTCCATTGAAGTTAAGGGCAAATATACCTCCGAAATCACAGTTACATTACATTACACAATAACTTGCGCATTTACTCTAAATATAACGTGCCAGCGGGAATCTTTTTTTCTTTTTTCAAAGCAAGTAGCTACATAACGAAATCGTTCGAGTGGTGCGGAGTTGCTAATCAACAGCTACAGTGATCGTAAAACAAAGGTACGAACATCGTATTAATTAGTACGATGTATACTTTTTCTCTCGCTCTCAAAACGTAAACACAAATGTACTCTTACTTACCGGTCAAGTAGAAAGCAGTCGAAGGCACCGGCACGTCCCAAACCTAGTCTGTTCCTCATTTCTCTCCATCTGGCAAATGCGGCTACAATATAAACTCTTGTTTTGTCGCGCTGAAATAAAATAAATTCCCAAAGTAAGTGTGATGCTTGATAATGCTCTCTTCGGGGACCGGAAACTCTTCTTCTTCGTGGACATGCGGTCGCCATACAAACCGGAAGTGCGTCTGCAAAGGCGTTCCAAAAACGCGTTAAGAAATGGAGTGCTGAAATTTGTCTGTGTGTCTGTCTGTGCACCCGTAGCAGAAAGATGGCGGCGAAACATGGCGGACACTAGCAGGTGAGGCGCGGTCATGTAAAATAATTAGTGATTTATATACTTACCGTTATATTTAAAAAAAGTATGTTTATGCGATACAACATATCTTTTTACTTACTACTAACACAAACATTTGTTTGTTTTTTAAATGAATGACTTTTTATTTCACCACTAGATGCCACTGTATAATACTGAGTGTACCTTTAAAAAAAAAAAAAGTGACCTGTGACAGTGGTTCACAATTAGTGGCAGTAAATTATAGGCAGGTTGTGGATCTCATGGCTTATTTTCTCATCATGCAGGCAGAGTGAGATGAAAAGAATCCTGTTTGGTAACATCAGACTTTTGGGTTGTGAATGTTTACAGATGATGTCAACTCAGAGGAAATAGGGTGACTCGATGGAAATAATTCCTAACTGCTGTCAGTGACAAGAGATGAAATGAAGTCATAATCAGTTAGCATTCATGCACGATGACACACTAATGAGAAACAAAAACGTCAATTTCCAACCATTTTTGTGTCGCAACTCAACAACCCCCACGCAACGATATCCAAATGAGTTTCATGTGGGTGGCTGGTCAACTGCATTGTCACGATACAATTTGACTATCGCCATGTAATTGTGGGACATAAATAGAGAGAGACACACTTCTTTGTTGTCACTCAGTTCCTTAAAATGCACTCTTGTGTTTTCTGATGTTTGTAGGATGGACCTACTAATCCCATATGATATTAGTCACCTCTGTTTCTCAACTGTTTTAAAATATTTAGACATATCAGTGTCGTAATTCACTTGAATCTCATCACGAAAACATCCAACCTTCTAACTTTCTTGGAACATCCACTGCTTCATTCTACTCACTCATTCCCGTAAACGGACTGGAATTGAAGTCATGCTTTGGGAAGAGAGAAAAGCGGATGTGAACCAAAGGTAAATCTCTTACATGGCAACAAATCACACAGCACATTCTCTGCTTTTATCTACAGGGTGATTCACTCAACGCGATAAACATTCCATTATGATTTTCAGAGTAAAATGTTGGAGCTACTCAATGTAGAAATATATTTAGAATCGTATTTTTATTTGACCATTTACAACTCAAACATCTTCTAATTAGCAGATGAAAACCTCAGCTGTTTTTGATTTGTTTGTGTTCTAAATTGCCACATTCATTATTTTCTCCAGGAAATTGCTGGATTCTACAACCTTTCCCTCATAAAGAAATTAATAAAGAAAATACATTCATTTATTTATTTATTTCCAGGAGATAAACTATTGTCGTCATGTATGGAAAAGCTAGTTTAAAGCTAAAGGTCAACATTAGTGATAATTTTGGCAGCCAACAGGATGAAGCAAGGTGCTATATGCGCACACCATGCTCAAAATCTTTATAATGATGTAACTGCAATATGATCATTTGGTAACACTTTTCAATCTACATTATACTGAATACAATACAAAGGAAATATATTTTACGTTCAAACTGATGAACTTCAGTTTTCTTTTCTTTTTTCTTCTTTTTTTTAATATTCTCTTATTTGGGATTGGATGTCTGCAATACATTCAAAAAAAAAAAAAAGGTGGGACAGGGTGGACAAAAGACTGGTAAAGTTGATGAAAATACTAATAATAATATATATTAAAAAAAAAAAAAAAAAACTGTTTGGAACATTCCGCAAGTGAATTCGCTAATTGGAAAAAGGTAAAAAAGGTGAGTGCCATAAATTGATTGGGTATAAAAGGAGCACGCAAGGATGGATTGAGGTTCACTACTACTAATAACAAATGTCTAACAGTTTAAGAACAAAGTTTCTAAAGATACAGTTGCATGGAATTTTGGGATTTTTTACAGAATACGGAATTATATTATTATTATTATTATTATTATTATTATTATTATTATTATTATTATTATATAATTACTATTTATACCATTTCTACAACCAATTTTGCATAGTAAATGTAACAATAAGTCATTTGTCATTTACACAAGTTATCATTTTGAACAAATCCCAATCTTTGGTTATGGGTATGGCTACCTATTTGATTTGTAGTTATTCAATTATTGTCTTGACTACCATTGTCCTTATTGGGCTATCATCACTGAACGCAATGAGAAAGGGTACACATGAAGCAAACAAAAAAAAAAACTCCCTAGGTGAAGCACTTTGTCCACCTGTTTTCAATCACGTTCTTGATTTTTGTTTTGAACCGTAGAAAGTCCCGTTCTCAGTTCTGGCTTCTGTTTGAGGTCTGATGAGTCCCAAATGCTGAATATGTCTGTAATTGTTTGGGGAAACCAGCTTTTGAAAATATACATGGAGCTACGTGTGAATGTATTCCAGTAAAGTCATATTTTCTATATTTATGTTTTTGCGGAGAGTTTGGAGGAAATAGTTGTAAAGTGTTAAAGGGTGCTTCAGGTCCTCCAGCTGTTTTGTTTTTTGTTTTGTTTTTTAAGTGGGGTACCCCAAGGGAGGCACGCATCACACACTGTCGCCCTGTACCATGAGGGTTCATATTATGAACAGTATAGTTTTCATCATCTCACAACATTTTAGGGGAAGCACACACCTGCTTCAGTGACCTTATTGACACTTGGCAAACACTGTACATTCATAAGGTTGTACATATTTCTAAGGAAACAAGAGCTACTTAGTCACCAACAAACAGTAAAATACAAGCAAGACAAGTTCAACATAGGTATCCAACTAAAGTTGTTTCTTTATCTTTTCAAAGAGTGACCATTTACTGTATGATCTCATCAACACAAATCTGCGTTTTGCTCACTTGTGCTATACAGATTATAGAAAGGAATGTGAATTGGAACCACATGAGAGTCAGAGTTTGTTGGTAAAAATGCCCAAATGGTCTCAGCAGTTCAACAACGTGAAATTTTCAATAGTGTGCGCTTTTACCTGCAACAATGATAATCCAAGCAGACATGTAGACTCCAAGATAAAAAACGTTTCTCAATGAGGCCATGTTACAACACGTAAATTTCTTCCTCCTTCAAGCCGTGATGATGTTGAACTTGGAAAGAGGAGCGAGGTTCCCCCTTGTGTTTAAGCTGCAACGTCTTCCAGAGTATGGGATGTGAACTTGGGGGGACTGTGGGGTCTGATCAGGGTTCCGCCCCTCTGTTTCACTGACTGATCCCTCCCACATGCCTGCCTGCTGATGGAACCTTCCCATAAAACTTCTTTTGGCAAAACATGCACACTCTTCTCACACTTGGACTTATCCTTATCTTGCATCTCCGAAACACAAGAATCGACATGTAAAACTCACTTTCAGTCTGGCGAGAGCCTTGTGAGGAGTGTGTAATCTGTGAATGGAAAATACCTTGATCCATGTTACCATGGCAGCAAATGGGCATTCGTCCAAATGGTCGGGTTCACATTCTGCTGAAGAAACCTTTTGGATCTCTCTCAATCTTCGCGTGACTACTAACAAGAGTGCAACTATTCAGACTCATGTAAAAGTGTGTTGGAATGCCGGCAAAGTGGGAAAGATTTGAAGTGCAAACTGAGGATGATTAAACATGTGTGCCAAGTTCTTTTGGACTAAACAAAGTGTTCTAACTGGGAGTTTTACGAGGTAGAAAGTTTGCAACCTGCTTTCATTCTTAGTTTGAAAGTATTTATGCACGTCATAATCTCGTATAATGCCAGATAGTTTAGATCATTTGAAAATTCTTTCTTTTTGGGAGCCCACTAAATAATTGATTGAAATTAAATGTATCTTTTCATTGAAGAATGAGGAATGAGTTTGTTTGGAGTGCTCATACAGTATATATTGGGAAAATGCTGCTAATCAGTTTGACTTCATTTTCATGACTGAAAAATAATTTGCAGGCTTGGATTTGTTTTTTTCTTCTGTATTTTTGAGCCCATTTTTATAAAATATAAGCATTGCAGTTACTTACTGTGGATGTGAAAGGGAAAGTCAAACCAAACATTTTCTTTACAATATTTTTGCATGCGCCCCCATACTCTAAACACTAGGGAAGTAACGATATCCAAACATCACGATACAATATTATCACGATATGAAGGTCACGATACAATAATTATCATGATATTTTGGGGGAGTTAGCAATATTTAAAAAAAAAAAAAACCATCACAATATTGTAAAAAAAAAAAGAGCTCATACTAAAAAAAAAAAAAAGCACAATATTGTGCTTTTGTACATAACAGCAATGTATATAAACCACCTAAAATCTCTAATAACAATATTGAGGCACTTACTTGCTAATGCAAGCACACATTGATCGCTTCACAAGCAAATTAGGTTCCCCTTTTTCTGACAATTAGCATAGATTTTAAACATAGAAGGCCAAAACATCCCTAATGAAAATTAAATTGCACTAATAAACTAATAGAGGGTGCTAGAACTGCACAAATGGAAATCAACCTGACTTTTTTTTTTAACAGATGTGTTCCTTTTAATTATTGTGAACATGACGACGACGATATTGTGGCAGTTTTAATATCACGATATCACATTATTGCCCTTATCGTGACATCCCTACTAAACACAGCATTTTGATTCACATTGTGTTTGTGGAATATGAATGGAACCAGCAAAATCCACCTGTTTTGGTCGTTACCTGAGCCCTGAGCAACTGTGATGTAATTTCCAGTCGAGTGGCAAAATGGCCACCCACTGGATTTTGCGGCTTTATTCATAGTCCACATACTTAATATTAACCAGAATACTGTGGGGTGGGGCTGTATGGAACATATAATTGTAAAGAAAATTTAGGGGTTGACTTCAACCTTTAACTGTAATATGATGTGTACTCAAATTTGTAAATGCAACACTGCTGTAAGACAATGCTTACGAATATTGTTGTGTTGAGTGATTTCTTTAAAGAAACGTTCTGTTTTCAAGTAGTATGTTTATAATTTGGCACACAAGTCAATGTTTTTTTTATATTCACTGTCAAGTAACACGCTGTACTGCTGCTGTGGTGTCACCAAAATGACTTAATGTTTTGGAAGTCTGGGTCTTATTACACAAGACAAAAATACAAACAGTGCCTAAATGGGGTTGTGATATTATGCATACAGTATTGTGATATGATGTGAGGCTCACATTGATTAGATTTGCCCATGTACCCTACATCTGTGTTGGCATATATCCAATTTATATTTAAACTATAGTCATGTTTGAAATTCTAATTCTAATCTGAGGTTGTTGTTTTTTTCTTGACATTACAATAAACCATTTCTGAATGGAGACATATGAGAGCAAAACTTTGCATTTGTAAAATACGAAATAAGTTCCATCTCATCAAGTGTTATGAAACCGCTTTAACGGGCTGTGGGCCTCGGCTTGTACCCCCCTGAGAGCGGAAAGAAGCCAAGGAATGTGGGGCTTGAGAGATGTACAAACATAATACACAAACGTTTGAACTGGTGAAGTCAAATGTTCTGGAATATTTATTGTGGGATTCACTTGCATCACTGTTCAACAGTGTTTAGCAGTAAACATCTGGGACCTATTTGGAGAGAAGCACAGTCATCGAGGAAGTGTGGGAACATAAGAGCGGTGTAATAAATATATGGGCTATAAGCCAGCTGCCTGCTGTACTTGATCATGTGAGCCATTCTCACGTAAATACATCAAAGGAGTGCACTTGAAACATTTTGAATTGGGTTACAACATACCTTTCAGTGTTTTTATTTACACAAACATTACAACGTCTCCAACTACTTTTCGACCAAAATGTTAAAATCCTGCAAAACATCAACTGTCAACATACTTATCAGTGTAATATGTCCAACTCTTGACTCCTGTTTCTCTGCTTTCTGTTAAGACAACTACAATGTGATGACATGATTTGTGCATTCAATTCAAGAAATTATTTATACCAGGAGGTTTAATCCAGGCATTGCGTAATCAGCCAGGGGTGGATTTTTTATTTTATTTTTTTTATTTTTTTAAGCCATGTTAAGAACCACAATACAACCACACTTCCTCTTTCCAATAGAGTAAATATCCATTGACACAGCATTTGTGTTTACAGTACATAAGCTAACAAGTTTCTTTCTACTCCAACACAGACCCGCCCCCCTCCTCTCTCTCTCTCTCTCTCTCTCTCTCTCTCTCTCTCTCTCTCTCTCTCTCTCTCTCATAGAATTATAGAATTCACTCCCACCCTCATCCCCTCTTTAAGCAAAAAAAAAAAGGATAACTACTGGTTCACTGCGCCACGGTTATGCGTGCTGTGTGGAGTCATACCCACACCTCGATGCACTCACATCCGCTGCTGAGAAAAAGACAAGCTAAGTGCGTTGTGGCTTGCATTATCATCGTAAAAGTAACAATTATGTAATAGAACTTTTAGCCCTGCAAATAAAAACATCACAGCTGTTTCACATTAGTGTGGAATCTGTTTTCGGGGGAACGGGAGCCTGTTTAATTTCATTGTTGAGGAACAAAGTGTGATTAGATGAACTCTGAACAAATTTGTTTCTGGTTGTTAGAACATTAAATGATGTCCAGCCACAGACCCAAAACATAAGCAAAAATTATTTCCGGCAGAACGTTTCAGCACAGAATTAATAATAATAATAATAATAATAATAATAATAATAATAATAATAATAATAATAATAATAATAATTTTAAAAAAAACATCATGAAGGCTAGAGTACATTGCAGTACAGTAAATATCTATTTTCCATTCTCTTTCATACACGCATATTATTATTATTTTTTTCCCACACTGAGCCATTTTAATAGAAGAAACAATATTTATAAAATTTGCAGGTATGGGTAAATGTTTTTCCTCAGAATAATCTAAATGGGTTTATTTTGGGGAAATTAGTTCGTCATATTTACAGTATGTAAAACACATTGACTCTGATTAATTAAATTCTACTGACTTTAAATTTGGAATGCAATACGGCCCTGGCCATTTGGGGGCCCTAAGCAAAATAATGTCATGGGGCCCATATGTGCGCCATTTATTCACTGTATACTGTGTAACCCATACATCCATATTTCATATATGTTAGTCAGATTTTGTTGCACTGCAGAAGGTAATTCAAACTTCTCATCCCAACTGACTGTCAACACTTATAGTATATGTTACCAGACCTCATTTGAAAATATGAAAAGAATGAATTTGAGCTATATTTGTTTTGAGCTTGTAATTATTAAGTATTGAAACTCACAAAAAAAAGTTGTTTTAATATCAAGAAAACTATAATAAACAATTAGGTTTCTAAATGATAATCTAGTCCCGATTCCAATTGATTCTCAACAACAGCACCACCACCAACATATAAAATGGGGTCGCCAGATTGGGGGCCCCCTAGTGGCTGGGGCCCGAAGCTGCTGTTATAGTCTGCGTATATCGGCCGTGAGCGATACAAAATATTTACATCAGCAATATGAATCCAAACATGTTTTAGGGAAGAAATTGTTCCAATTCAACTATGTAGGTGTATGTATATATTGTATCTGGAGACCAGTTCAAGGTACCCCACCTCTGGCCCAAAACAGTTGAGTTAGGCCCCAGCACACCTGTGATCCTTGTAAGGAGATAAGTGGTTCACAGAATGGATGGATGGATAAATATAAAATCCTGTTAATACAAGTTTTGGCCAACACAACACCATAACATTGCTTCTGTCTGTCTTTTTGGATTAAAGACATAATGCGTTTTGCATTGCCAGTACTGATAAATGGGCAAATTATCACATTTCATTCCAGATTCATTCATTCAAGTCACAGGGCATGGATTGGTCTAGTGGAATGTTTGTGCCGCTATTAATTGGGAAATGTACCAGTGTTTGTTGACCATACTCTCGGTTCATTAGTCATGTACAAGCGTGCACGCACACTACACACTGAAAATACATGTTTGTATATTTGTATATCTGGAGGAAGAATAATCATCCTTTCAGTAACCCAACGGTAACCTGATCTGCATGTTATGCAAGCCCAGCTCATCTAAACCAGCTGCCTCCTTCCAATTTAATTAAACACATCTGTTCTGCTCCACTCTAAAATACCAATCTAGGAGGTTAAGCTTAGTTAATTAACCAATAGATTGGTCAGTTGAGTTGAGTCGAGTCGAGACGAAACGAAACGAAACGAAACGAGACGAGACTTTTTATTGGTAAGCTGAACAACCAATTAAATTGGTTACACTAGAAGGTAAGTCTTAGTAATTATTTGGTGTTGTATAATATATATATATATATATATATATATATATATATATATATATATATATATATATATATATATATATATATATATATATATATATATATATATTATACTGTTAAAATGATTAACAAATTATGCTGATATATTGTTCTGTAGTTAAAGGAAAACCTGTTTGTGTTTTGGAGTGAGTAGTAACCTGTACAAATATGTTCACCATGTACTGGGACAAACACAATTGTTGATAAACATGTAAAGCCATGTGCTGCACTCTGGTGGACATCCGAGGAATTACATTGGGAACATGCACTGTTCAAAAAACCATACGCCATTGAAAAGGACTTCACATTCAGTAATGCTTTTGAATTGCAACAAATTTGTTGTTTGATTCATTTTATTGAAATTTGGACTCACCCAACAACATCCCTTACTAACACATACATACCAAATAAAAACACACTTGAGTGGGCCTTTTTAAATGTATTAAATTATCAATAATAATTTACTGTTAAGGCTACATACAGAATATTTAAAAAATATGATTCTAATGTTGCACACATAAAAATAAACTTGAGAAGCGTATAGCAATAACCATATTACCATTATGATAATTGTCTAAGATAAAATGCTGTTCGTTTAATCTACTTTACAAGAAGAAGTTATCAAGAATATCAAAATGGGTCTTCTCTGCCACTATTAGGAATTAAGCATCAGTGGCATTGGAGAGGATCTCAAGTCAAAACTTTTTTTTTTCTTTTTTTTTTCCTTTTTTTTTTGGGTAATAGTCCAGGAAGTTCTTCAGGCATTCCACTCATAGAAAGGAGCAGGGTCCTCACTAAACAGAACAAAGTAACAACCAAGTGATGCACAACAACTACATAACAAACATACTACTTTTACATGAACACAAACAACCACTAAAGTAAGATTAGATAACCTTTATTTGTCCTACAAATGGAGAAATGTACATCATTCCATCAGCCAAAAAGGATAAAGGAAATACAAGATAGCACACAAGATAGAAAAAGTCTCTATGTGACACCGCAGGCTTCCCTTTCATGAAGGTCATGATCAACGCAGCTTGTCCATCTTATTAGAGATACGTCTAAAGTAGGAACTAAATTTCATCTCCTCCTTGTCCAATGCTCCGAAATCCTGGTTCTTACTCCTCAGCTCACGGAGAATGTCATAGTCGTACTGCTAGCAAGGGTGCCCAACAGCTGATCCCAATTGCAAATGACGAGCCATAACATCAAGCCAGTCCAAATAATGAGCAAAGAAATATTGTTCACTCAGCGTCAAAAATTCACATAAACATGTTAAAACGAATTAGAAAAAGCTCAGCAATGACTGTTGAAATTGGCTGCCATTCTCATAGCTCCACTGATCAAAGAGGGGCGGCAGTTACACACACACACTCCGGTGCACAGGAGGGAGGCAGACGCAAGAGACAAACACGCTGATAAGGAATAGTTACGGTGGGAATTCGCCATGTAGGCACCAGTGTTGATCAGATCATGTTGCTATGAGATGGAAAACCATTTGAGGTATCAAATTATTTTAGCCACCCTCACAACAATGCCTACCTGTGAGGGTGCACATGTTGCGCATACGAAGAAGCACCACTGCCTGCATGTGCATGTGATGAACCACATTGAGGAGCCGTTTGTTTGTGACCTATAGATTTAACACCAAATAAACCTCAAATATCTATCTTATCAATATCATATATATATATATATATATATATATATATATATATATATATATATATATATATATATATATATATATATATATATATATATATATATATATATATATATATATATATATTCCAGTATAGTAGAAAGAACATACACTGACGTTAATACAACTGTCCACATAGACCATTTTAAAAGACAAAAAAAAAAGTCATCCTACTAGCCTGGTTTCTTCCTGTTGCTAGGTAACAGTGAAAAGGGTTTACACACAAAACGCAGAGCTTCTGAAGCTTTGTATGGCTGTGTGTGTGTGCCCCGGCAAAGAAACAGCGCTGTCTTTCAGCTAGCAAATACTTAGCGACTCTTAACACGATCACCCCTACTCTCTCTCGTCTCTTTATCCTCACCAGCTGTGAAAGCCAAAGCAGTATATGTGATATTTTGGGTGGTCTTTAATCTACAGATACTTCCAATGAAACTGGTACGTAGTCCTCAGTGATGTGATATCATCTAAATTGATTCCATTGTTGCACTTGTAAGCATATAGGATGAGCTCTGTGAGAGGACCAATTTGTAATCTTGTGTGAACACTCAATCATGAGATGCAAATATTTCTACAAATACACACACACACACATATATACTCAGTACATTTATTTATTTATTTTTTATTTTATTTTTTTTTTATTTTTTTTTTAGCAGCGCGTGAATGTGCGTGTGAGTGGTGATGGTCTTTCTCTATTTGTGCCCAGTTATTGACAGGTTAGCGGCGACCAGCCCAGGGTAGAATCTGCCTTTACCCCTCAGTGAGCTGGAAATGGCTCCAGCTTCTGAATAAGATTTGTGGTATTGAAATGGTGGGATGGTGTTTCACTCTACAGGTGATTATGATAAATAGTGTCAATGTTTGAGTATTGCTATTTAACTCACTCTCATTCTATGGCATTGCCAGAAGATCAAGATGGAAATAGTGTCCAAATAGACTGTTCTGATGGTATCGATGTAATACTCACAGGCCTCAGTGGTACAGCTATATTTACATGCTATGTGGAAACTGAGTTATGGTGATGAACTCTGTAATTTTTTTAACACACCCACAATAAGTGCAATATAGAAATACACCTCAGGCATATTCGTCCCCGTCGTGAGTCATCACCTTATCGTGATGGAGGGGTTTGCGTGTCCCATTGATCCTAGGAACTATGTTGTCTGGGGCTTTATGCTCCTGGCAGGGTCACCCATGGCCAGTGGCGGAGCCAGACTTTTATAAATAGGGGGGCCAGGGGGGGGCCAAGGATACTTCATCCAAAGATGATGCCAAATTTGTTTTCATGAAAATTAATTTCAATCGGAGTCTCTATCGATGTTCAAATATATTTAAGTACATATTAAGCACAGGGGAGATTTTTGCACATAATGTGCCGTTTATTAAGAATGTATAAAATGTACAAAAAAAATAATTCAGCACTGTTTAACTTGAATGAACTTGAACGCACACGCAGATACTGTATTCATGCAATTACAGTACTTTTATCAACATAACATTATAATATCAACATAATGCAAATTTGTATTAGAGTATGACTAAAGATCCTGTCTAAGTGCCAAACTCTCCTTGTCGTTTCATTTTCCACACACCCTATGAAAAATAAATTTATTACTCCAACTACTACTTCATTTACAACCACATAATTTATTAATGTGATTAATTAATAATTATGTTAATAAATCCTCCACTTCTACCTGTAAATGTAAACGTCAGTTAGTGTCTGTTTGAACTTTCAACCATTGGAAGGTGCTATTGTATTGCATAACAACAACAACATACTTATTTTTAGCTTGCACAAAACTACGTTGCTTATTGATGTCCGTCCAAAACAATCTATCTGAACTAGAGGTGTCAGTGGATTAAAATTTGTAATCATAATTCATCACATTACTTCAATAATTAACTGACTATTAATCACACATTAATTGCACATTTTATATCTCAATTTATACCTACATTTACAATAAAATGTACAATTTCAATATGGTTTTATTTATTTTTTAGTCATTGATAGAGTAATTTCATAACAATTCAATTAAAAAATTTTAAAAATTCATTGCTAGAGTAATTTCATAACAATTCAAGAAAAAAAGTTTAAAAAAATAAAAATAAAATATGTGCTGTACTGTAAAACCAAACCAAAGCGTGACTGATTTGTTTTGGTCATTTTTCTATCACTACAACATGGTATAATTGCATTTGTAAGACAATAGTGAAAGCTCAATGCATTTCTCTTTTCATATTAGGAGCTGCCTAATTTTTAACATGAAGTAACTTGTGAAATTATGCACATTTTTAAAACTGTAAAATACAACAGTCCCCACAAATATATGCATTCGCGCTGGCTTTGATTTTGTTAAGTGAAATAGGATGTGCATTGTAAAATGACGAATTTTTACTGCATAGGAACCAGAAACGACCGATGTGTTCTTTTCATATTAATAGCTCTGTAATTTTAAACAATAAGTAACTTGCGAGTTTCTGCACATTTTAAAATTATAAAATACAACTTGACGCCAATCCCCACACATTAGGTAGTATTATTTAATTTATTACTGCTAAATTGTGTTATAGTGACTCCTTTTTATGACGTCGGACGCTTTTATTTTGTTAAGTTCTCGGATGCGAGACGCAGCTGAGGCCGCTCTACTGTTACAGCGAACACATCGGTAGTTTCACTTTCACCTTGATGAGATATTTTGTGGAGATGCTGAATAAAATACGCCTCACATTTAAAGCTAAATAGGATTGGGCTCACTCCAACTGTCAAGACGGCGTCCATTCGGCTCTTTACTCTCACAGGGGTTTCAGAGTGCCCATGGACGCCTCTTGGTGCTCGGTGCGAACGCAACGGCTAAACGAGTGCGTTCTTTCAAAGCAAGGCACGGGTGGTAGTGGTGAGACACAGTCCAAATGGCTCCTCCACCTATATTCTGCCCCTTAAACACTGTATTTTAGCTCCAGTGTATTTCTATTGGGTAGTTTTGACGTGGACGTTTCTACTGCGTGGTGACTAGAATTCCTTGAGTAGAGGCTTTCCAAATAAGGAGCGGTCGTTAATCGAGCGTTAAAAAAAACAGTGCCGTTAAAGGCACTTTAAGTAAACGAGATAATAACGCGACAATTTTGACACCCATAATCTGAACACAAAAGTAGTGATGTGCTTCTCGGGTCGAATCCCTGAAGCGTGTGCCGAGTAATGCAGATGAGTGGTTCATGAACGGCGTGTCAATGCGTGTGTTGATGACGTACGTGGTGACGTTTGAAGCCCCACGAAGCAGGTGTACCACGTGACTGATTCAGGAAATGATTCGCTCGGTTTGAGTGTAGTTCGAAATAAAAGCGGCAAAGAAACGCTATGGATTCCCCTTCACTTTTTGTGTTTTCGGGTCCCTTATTGCGCTACTTTTTTTGCTTTTGGCATTCGATTTGACGAGCTTCTTTTTGCGATGGAACCAGCAAGAAAGAGATTTTCCCTTGTTTAGGAGCACTTTGAGCAGATCTCACCTCAGAAGGTAATGCACTGTAATTACGGTACTATTTTAACAGATTCCAATAATAAAATAAAATAAAATGTGACAACACATAAAATTCACATTTTTCTGTTCACAGTTGAAAGTCCCCTTCAGTACTGTGAATCACAGAAATATACGCGTCCAATTCTATACAAACTTGCTATCTCATATCGATGCGCCCCTGCTTCATCAGTACCATGTGAAAGAGTTTTTTTTCCAAAGCAGGTGAAATTCTCTGCAAAAAAAAGAAACCGCCTGAGTCCAAAAACTTCGGAAAAAATAGTTTTTAAATAAAAATGAATAAGCACTTTATTTTACCTCCTTATTTCACATTTTCACTTGTTGCATAAGCACAAACATAGACAAAGTAACACAGAACAATTCATGTTAAAACACTCTTCAAATATATATTCTTTTGTATTTAGAGCATGATTTACACCCCACCATTTTATTGCATGCACCAAGCATGTTATACATTTTTCTGTCCACATGATGGCGTAGTCGAGGAAATGAATCATCTTGAAGCCCCGACGTGTGTGTGAAGCATTTCACTGCAGGGCTTCACTGCTTTACGGGGCTTCATTTTGCCATCACTACACAAAAGTTATTTTAAACAGTCACTCACGTCTCACAGGCAAACAAACATGATATAGCCAAACGGCAACATGCATTCTTGATGTGCCGGTGTTCTGTCGGATCAGCATACCGGTACTCAGGAGACTGCTCCTTAAAACAGATGATTCTCCTTCTCCAGACTCCTAGTGAGGTGGATTATAACGCTTTGTCGTAAGTAGCGCCAGCCACTGTTCAGGAGGGGCATAACAATTAGTAGGCGTCTGCTTGAAAAAATTGCTGAATATAATACGCACCCCTAAAATTGCCCTCACAGCTGGCTTTTCGTTCCAAAATTGTTCAGAAAGTACAGTATTATTCTCATAATTTATATTTCATTTGTTGTTGTTGTTGTTTTTTTTTTTTAATAGAAATTGTCAATAAGAAAAGCTTGGCAGCCAAAAGCTGGGGCCCGGCTGGGCATTGCCCGAAAAGGCAACATGGGTCCCCCTTCATAAGGGCTCACCACCTGTAGGATGGGCCAAAGGGGTCGGGTGCGTAGCGAGTCCGACCCCTAGCTACAGAAGCTACAGAAGCTAGCTCTTTGGACATGGAATGTCACCCCTCTGGGGGCAAGAAACCCGAGCTGGTGTGTGAGGCAGATAAATTCTGACAAGATATAGTCAGACACTCCTCCACACATGGCTTGGGCTCTGGTACCAATCCTCTTGGGAGGAACACCACCCGCCCCCCCCCCCCCCCCCCCCCCCCCATCAGAACCCGAGTGGTGTTCTGTTATTGGACTTCTGTGCTCGTCATGGATTGTCCATAACAAACACCATGTTCATGTCATGTTTTGGTTTGGTGGGGGTGGGTTTTTGTTGTCTTTTGGTCGTTTGTCATGTGTTCCTTGTTTCTTCCCTTGTCCCGTTATGTCAAACCACGTCCACCTGAGTGTGTCTTCCCTTCCCAGTGTATCCACCAATCAGCTTCCCTTGCCACTTGTGTCTTGCCCAGCTGTGTCTAGTCATTGTCATTAGCCTGTGTGTATTTAGTCCCCTGTTTTCCGTTCGGTTCTTGTGGAGTCATTGTATCTGTTGTGCCTGTTGTTGTCCCTGTGTTCCATGCCATGTCATGCCTTGTGTTTGTTTTTTGATCTTGTTAATTTTTTCATAGTACCTTGTTTATAGTTTTTGTTAATTAAATCCCCTTTTTTTTACCTGCATCCCTGCCTTGCCCTGTTTTTTGGTTGCCTCCTGCATTTGGGTCCTGCCACCAACACCCCACTTTCGTGACAGAATGACTCCACCACAACTGGACCCAGCGGGGGCAATGGCGGAATGGGAGCCCTGGGCGAAGGAGGGGCTTGAGGCCTGCGACCGAGCCATTGCCGGGCTGAAGGAGGTACTGGCTATGTTCCGTGGCGTCGGGAGTGACGGGTCAGACAGGCCTCAAGTCCCTGAACCTTGTCTGCTGCAGCCTCTCGCCCCTGAACCTCGTCTGCTGCAGCCTCTCGCTCCGGAACCTCGTCTGCTGCAACCTCTCGCCGCTGAACCTCGTCTGCTGCAACCTCTCGCTCCTGAACCTTGTCTGCTGCAGCCTCTCGCCCCTGAACCTCGTCTGCTGCAGCCTCTCGCTCCGGAACCTCGTCTGCTGCAACCTCTCGCCCCTGAACCTCGTCTGCTGCACCCTCTCGCTCCGGAACCTTGTCTGCCGCCGCAGTCCCTGGCCGCTTCGCCTGTGCCGCTGCCGCCGCAGCCCCCGGCCGCTTCGCCTGTGCCGCTGCCGCCGCAGCCCCCAGCCGCTTCGCCTGGGCCGCTGCCGCCGCAGCCCCTGGCCGCTTCGCCTGGGCCGCTACCTCGTGTTCCTCGTCAGGCGGCGCATGGATTGCGGCCGCCACCTCGTGTTCCTCGTCCGGCGGCGCCCGGCCAACGGCCGCCATCGCCTGCACCTGTTCCGGCGGCGCTCGGCCAGCGGCCGCCATCGCCTGCACCAGTTCCGGCGGCGCCCGGCCAGCGGCCGCCTCCTGCTCCTCATCTGGCGGCGAACACCCCGCCGCCACCTCTGCTCCTTGTCGGGCGTCGAGGACGCCCTCCTGACTGGCCCCGCTGGGACTCTCTTGTCGGGCGTCGAGGACGCCCTCCTGAACTGCTTTTTGTCTGGGACGGATGGGTGGGCCGTGTGCCCTCCTCCGTGCCCCCTTCCGCCCGCCCTTGTTTTTGGACTTTTTATGTTGGACGTCTGGGAGCCGTCCCTTGAGGGGGGGGTTATGTCATGTTTTGGTTTGGTGGGGGTGGGTTTTTGTTGTCTTTTGGTCGTTTGTCATGTGTTCCTTGTTTCTTCCCTTGTCCCGTTATGTCAAACCACGTCCACCTGAGTGTGTCTTCCCTTCCCAGTGTATCCACCAATCAGCTTCCCTTGCCACTTGTGTCTTGCCCAGCTGTGTCTAGTCATTGTCATTAGCCTGTGTGTATTTAGTCCCCTGTTTTCCGTTCGGTTCTTGTGGAGTCATTGTATCTGTTGTGCCTGTTGTTGTCCCTGTGTTCCATGCCATGTCATGCCTTGTGTTTGTTTTTTGATCTTGTTAATTTTTTCATAGTACCTTGTTTATAGTTTTTGTTAATTAAATCCCCTTTTTTTTTACCTGCATCCCTGCCTTGCCCTGTTTTTTGGTTGCCTCCTGCATTTGGGTCCTGCCACCAACACCCCACTTTCGTGACAGTTCACACATGCACTTGGAACCAAGACACCCTAGGCTGCAGTTCGATGATTGACTTTGTAGTCGTGTCATCGGATTTGCGGCCACATGTGCTGGACACTCAGGTGAAGAGGGGGCAGAGCTGTCAACAGATCACCATCTGGTGGTGTGTTGGCTCCAATGGCGGGGTAAGATGTCAGACCTGGCAGACCCAAACATATTCTCAGGGTTTGCTAGGAACGTCTGGCGGTCTCCCCAGTCAGGAAAAGTATCAATACCCACCTCCGGCAGAACTTCTCCCTTGTCATGGGGGAGGCGGGGGACATTGAGTCCGAGTGGAAAACATTCCGCGCCTCCATTGTTGAGGCGGCTGATCGGAGCTGTGGCCGTAAGGTGGTCGGTGCCTGTCGTGGCAGAAATCCCCGAACACGCTGGTGGACACCAGCAGTAAGGGATGCTGTCAAGCTGAAGGAGTCCTACTGGATCTGGCTGGCCAAGCGGAATGCAGCTCCAGTGGTCGCTGAGGCACAAACTCGGAGCATGGGAGGAGTCCTGTGAGGCCATGGAAAACGACTTCCAGACGGCTTTGAGGAGAGGAAAGCAGTGCTGCAGGTGGGCTCTCCTATCTCTGGGGTCGAAGTCACTGAGGTTGTTTGAAAGCTCCTCGGTGGCAGGGCCCCAAGGGTGGATGACATCCGCCCGGAGCTCCTAAAGGCTCTGGATGTTGTAGGGCTGTCGTGGCTAACACACCTCTACAACATCGCATGGACATTGGGGGCAGTGCCTCTGGATTGGCAGACCGGGGTGGTGGTCCCCTTTTTTAAGAAGGGGGACCGGAGCGTGTGCTCCAACTATAGAGGTATCACACTCCTCAGCCTCCCTAGTAAGGTCTATTCAGGGGTGCTGAGGAGGGTCCGTCGGGACGTCGAATATCAGATTCAGTAGGAGCAGTGTGGTTTTTGTCTCGGCCATAGAACAGTGGACCACCTCTACACCCTTGGCAGGGTCCTCGAGGGTGCATGGGAGTTTACGCAACCGGTCTACATGTGCTTTGTGGATTTGGAGAAGACATTTGACTTTGTCTATCGGTGGACACGTAGCAACGTGGATCAGGAGCAGAGAGTCGGTTGGTCGCCACAAGGCGGAAGTTTATTTGGGAAGGCAAGGGAGTGGGAAAACGGGGAGGAAAATAAAGTACCTCCAAAGAGGAAAACAGGGACAAAAGAACACAAGAACAAAAAACACCTCAGAGGAGGGAAAAAAGGACTCAGACAAAGTAGAAACTTAAATAGCTCCAAAAGGGAGAACAAAGGCACAAGGCAAGGCAAGGCAAGGCAAGAGAGCAAGGGCTGAGGGCTGTGAAGACGCTTCCATGCACTTCGGCACTGGGTGGTGGAATGATGCTGTCTATTTAACAAGAAAGTGTGATTAGGCAATAGGAAACAGGTGGGGCTGACGCAGACAAGGAGGAGCACGTGACCACACCATGGTGTGACATCGGGGAGTCCTGTGGGGAGGGTTTTCGGTAGTACGGGCTGTTTGGTCCCTGTACGACCGGTGTCAGAGTTTGGTCTGTATTGTCGGCAGTAAGTCGGAGTCATTTCCAGTGAGGGTTGGACTCCGCCAAGGCTCCTCTTTGTCACCAATTCTGTTCATGAACTTATGGACAGAATTTCTAGGCGCAGCCGAAACGTTGAAGGGGTCCGGTTTGGTGGCCTCAACAATGCATCTCTGCTTTCGCAGATGATGACGTGCTGTTGGCTTCATCAAGCCGTGATCTCCAACTCTGATTGGAGCGGTTCGCAGCCAAGTGTGGAGCGGTTGGAATGAAGATCAGCACCTCCAAATCCGAGAGTAAGGTCCTTAGTCGGAAAAGGGTTGGAGTGCCCTCTCCGGGTCAGAAGATGAGATTCTGCCACAAGTGGAGGAGTTCAAGTATCTTGGGGTCTTGTTCACGAGTGAGAACAGGATGGAGCTGGAGATTGACAGGCGGATCGGTGCAGCGTCTGCAGTGATGCAGACTCTGTATCGGTCCATTGTGGTGAAGAAGGAGCTGAGTCGAAAGGTGAAACTCTCGATTTACCGGTTGATTCCGGGCATGTCCCACCGGTGGGAGTCCCCAGGGACGACCCAGGACACGCTGGAGAGACTATGTCTCTCGGCTGGCCTGGGAACGCCTTGGGATCCCACCGAAGGAGCTGCTTGAAGTGGCTAGGGAGAGGGAAGTCTGGGCTTCTGTCCTAAAGCTGCTGCCCACGCGACCCGACCCAGATAAGCTGTAGTAAATGGATGGATGGATGGACCTCAGGCATGTTATAACATTTACACCTTCATCATCTCTAAGCAGAAGTGATGGCTTACGGCACCAGCCATCCTCCACATGCCGACATTTCAAACATTCCCATTCCATTCAGTTATTTCATATCTGACAACAAAAGTGCACTCCCTTGTGAGTGTAGAGGTAGCTCCCTACCGTTTTTTTTTTTGTTTTGTTTTTTTTTACAACTGAATTGAACATTGATGAGGGATTTCCACCCTCAAGGACTTCTTGTCATAAATTAAAAAAAGCTAAAACATGGCAGCTGGACAGTAAGAGACCACAACACCAGAGCTGGGGCTTCACAGGAAACACTGGCGGTGGTAAGACGAGATGCCAATCATGCCATCTATGGCCATCGACCAGCCACTGATGGAAGAGAGACTGCCATGGACTCTGCAGCAGATATCATGCTTGAAACTGTATTTTTCCCTGAAGGTGAGTTTCTGAATTCTTCAAATTGGTCTATATTTGCAACAATGTCAAAATCTTGTCGTGTTTTATTTTTCTCTTTAAAGTTAGTCGTTCTTCACTGTTGGCGACTCGAGTTCCTCTGTTTTGACAGAGTCGCCAACAACCAACATACCTGGGTGGTCTGGCCTTGAAACGCTGGCTGTGGATGAACAACACGGTCCCAGTTACAAACAAACAAACAAACAAACAAACAAACCCTGTCTCGTACATGATTAGATTTTCTGGGTGTTGTCAGTACTCCAAACCAAGTCCCCCATTCAGATGTAAATCTGCAATTAAAAGCTCCTGAATGCTAATGCTGAATAGACTGTCTGAGTGTGGTAAAAACATGTCTGCTCAAAACAAGTCTTCCATTCAGATACAGATCTGCAAATAGGAGCAGAGGATCAAGGATGCTGATGCTGTCCTACTTTTTCTAACCATAATTTTGCGGTTTATGAGCTTGCTGATCTCTTTAACGGGAAAGTTCAACTTCATATAATAACATACGTAAGTGAATTATGAGTGAGTGTAACATTTTGCCTCTTTTCCAAGGAAGAGGCCCTGCAACTCATGATGTTTGGGGTATGCTCGAATATCTGCATCAGGAGAGCGAATCGCTATGTTTCCAGAGAGAAAATCATGCCTGATTGATGCAACAATTAATTCAGGACCGGATGGTATTGGTTTACTAACATGATAGCAACAAATCCTTTTCCTTTAAAAAAGTTTAATAGTAAAACAATAAGGAATCAATTTTTCAGATATATATGCCTCATAAATACACACATTTAACATCCACCCACAAGTAAATTATATTACAACAGTAATAAATCCATGGAGTTGAGTCTCCCACATCACTTGTAAAAATAAATAAATAACATCTACTGTTTACTTTTATATTCACTTTTTTCTTTCAATAAGTGTGTTTGCCAAGGCAGTATATAGTATTAGTATTGTTTTTTAAATTGAATAATGTAAGAGTTGCATTTTTATCCCGCGTATTGCTTTGATTCTAATTATTATTTGTTTGCTCTGTTGTAATTTTAAGGAGAAGTGTAGCAATGCATCATTTATTTCTCTCAGCTCTGTTTTTGCTGTGGATTTGTCTCACTGCAGACTCTAAACAAAGCTGACAATAGTTAATTGGATTTTACTTTCAAAACAAAGGCAGTTTGGTATTGGTATACTACATTTATTTCATTTTTTTAACGTGTGAATGAAATTTCACGATTTTGGGGAAACGATAAGTTGGCTTATTTTAGTAATTACTACTTAACTCGTTGTTGTTTAACTTTCAGACCGTCTATCAAATAACCGTGCCAGCTCAATATTGCCATTTATTTTGAAAGCTCCAAGCGGATATACTCGTGCTCATGCTAGGTAACCTGCCATTATTGCTGTTGGCTGCGAACAGGATGCTGTCAGGCCGAAAAGACGCACCGACCAAGCGGATGACAACCGTAGCTGCATCCTTTGTTTTCCTAGGCTAAACATCAAGGTAAGCCCCGTTAACTAACGCTATTACGACGTTAAGCAGGCTGCCGGCCTTGAACCAAATGAGAGAAAATCTATCATTCGAGGTACGCGGACTTGTAGCTCTTCTTTGCTGTGATGTCGGAACATAGCCATTGTTCTCAGACTGTCACATATCCATATATTGGTTCTTTTGGTACGTTATAGTTTTATGATAATGAAGAGAAGTAGTGTAAGTGGTGATTGTGGGCTTTTAATGTGTTTAGCGGTCTGTGTGTTAACGCGGCGACACAGCTAGCTTCCATGCATGTCGGTTGAGGGTTTGGCATTGCATTGCGCTGCTGCATCACGAGCGCGTGCGCGCGCAGGTAGGCTTGATACTTGTTGTAGTGTGTATCAGCCGCTATATAGCATCCACCCAACGCCCACCCTTTCTCCTAGCACGGGTCCGACTGAGCTTCCGGTTTCGTTATGCGTGCACAACATCAATGTGGGAGCAGTTGCTTCTTTTCTGCTCGAAGGTGGGATAGCATAGCACATTTGCTTTTTCAGTGGCCCCAAATACTCTAATGTGGTTCACATACCTTTGTGTATTCAGTGGACTAGGCCGTTTTTTTTTGTTTTTTTTGTTTGTTTGTTTTTTGGTTTTTTTTTGTTTTTTAGAAATGAAGACAACAAAAGTGCACTGTAAGTTTATTTCCCAAAATAAAATCCCAGTATATTAGCCAGGCATGATTATAACTAGCAAGGGTCTTCCCATGGTGTAGTGCAGAGAGAGCCAAATTGATTAGACAAACAAAAACAAACAGATGTCCCACAGCCTCATAGCAAAAATTTACGCAACATTTATAATCCCCATTACACAAGAAACAGAAACTTAACTTTCCAACAACGCAGTATATTTAGATTTTTAACAGAGCGGCCAGTCAAGAGAAAGAATTGTTTGCTATAGAAATGCAGGATTACATCCGTTATACTGAACCTCATTAGTGTGCATAAATCTAACAGGTTGGTGTTGAAAATCATCTACTGTTGACTGACACTATGTCCAGGCTGAACAGTCGTGTTAATTGTTCTTTTCTTACCTTTGTTCGCTTGGAAAGACAATTGACAGTGTTTCCCCTCAATTATTTTCACGTTTGGCTTAATCTGATTCACTCTACGTCATTGAAACTGAATGTTTTACATGTACCATATACAGAGCCATGTTTTGGTTATATTTTGGAAGGTGAAAACTGAAAAGTATTTCTGGTCAAACGGTGATCCAAACATTGATGTCGCTGAGTTGAGGGGGTAAAAAAAATCAATGTTATATTATTTATAGAGACGCATGTGGTGAAGAAATTAGCTGAGCTGAAAGGTGAAGGTCGATCTATGCTCCTACCCTCACCCATGGTCATGTGCTGTGGTTTGCGACAAAATGAGTTTCCTCCTCAGGGTGTCCGATAGGGATGGAAATCGAAAACGGGCTCTTGTTGAGAACCGGTTCCCAGTGTTTTAATTCCTTGGCATCATTTGCTATTTTTGCAAACAAATCCCTTATTGATTCCACTTGGGATGATGCAAAATGCAAACGTTTGGTGACATTTTCCAACAAGCGATAACAAGAGGGCAACTTGCAACACACCATCACTACTCAGAAGCCTTGCTCACACAGCATGCGATAACTTTATATGGCTGTCGTGTTTGTGATCGCTCCGGAGTGCTCAAACCAGCAGCCGCAACAACTTGACCACTTCCTCTCTTGTCAATACACCAGGTAACTATGTTAGCACCACTACGCCTTGTTGTAGAACATGCCATAACTAACTGCCAGTGGTGTGCCGTCAGGGCTTTCAAATCCTTCTCTGCAGACCAAAACCTCATCAAAAACACTGACCTGTATTTAAAACATTGTATAAATTTGTGGAATATTGTATAATTGTATTTCCAACAGTCATTTGTCTTCATGTAATAGCGTTTGTCTTGGCTGCGTAGCTTACACTTGTTTGTGGGTAACCATTATTTTGTTCAATCAGATTTCAGCATCTGTGTGTTGCTCTACCAGTGTAAACTTCTCAGACTTTTTTGTTTTTTTGTTTTTTTTTTAAATAATTTGAACCAGTCAGATTTCAAGTTGCAATTTCCAGGGCCTACCTGAAGGCCTCGGTGGATGTTAGCACTTTTGCTTCTACTGATTGGTTCAGAGCGACTCGGGTTGGGTTCGTTGCATGAAGAGCGGAAGACTACATGACATGCGCAAACATTCACCAGACGTTTGGCAGCATTTTTAATGTTTTTTTTTCTTTTCTTTTTATCTTGCATGTAAATTTGTAACAAGAAAAAATGTCAGCAAACGTCTATGCGATCTTCAACGAATTGAAAAATCAATATCGGCTACCCTGGGTGGGTATCACTCATGAACATCTGCTGCTCAGTGGGATACGGGCTTTAGAGAGTTAATGGTAAGAGGGAAGAAGATATTGGAATGTGTGCTGGTTTTTGGTGATTTTGTGTGAACATTTTCTTCATTTTCAGGATGTAAACTTTGCCATGTAGTCTGGGTTAAGTCCTGGAGTTTTACACCAGGGCCCCAGTGTAAAGCTTGCTGATCATGCAGTGCTTCTGTCTGCATTCATGATGACTAATGCTGGATAATTTAGTGCAGGCAAACACAAACAGTCAGGACTTTTCCTGGCTCTGATTGGAGTTTGAGTGTTTGGCCGAGGGCAGCTCTGCTGAAGAACTGCTTTCTTTATTTTATTTTTTTGCAACTCATTCCCAATGAGTAACATACTGTACGCTTATTATAAAGCACACTTTCTATTACACCGAGGACATTGATCAAAGTTGGGGAACGTGATTTATTTATTTTTAATCTTCTACTGTTGTTCAGCTTAATTGCAAGTGCCACAAAAAGCAAAGAAAATCTAATGAAAACTTGATTAGGTATGTTGACCTTATTTAACCCTTACCAATTAGTCAGTACAGTATTCATCAATAATTATTTTTTAAATTTCAAAATCAAATGTTTTTTCCTAAATAAACAAGGGCAAGAAGACAACATATTTGAACAACCTTCATTACAAATAAACAATTTTTTTCAATAAAAATAAAAATGCGAAACTGAACAACAGCAAAAATTATCAAATCACAGTAAATGAGTATTAGTTTGATATGCAATGGGCTCTTTGCACAAATCCACTACTTCCTGACCTCAACACTAGTCCTTCATTTCCTGTCTTTCATGAGTGGACAAGCTAATTAATCCAGGTGTGCCTGATCTCAGTAACTACAACAACATTGGCCAGACACACCTGGATTAATCAGTTTGTCCACTCATGAAAGACAGGAAACAAAAACGTGGTATTCAGTTCAGGAAGTAGTCGAGCTGTGCAAAGAGGCCATTTTGCCACAAGTGAAAACTGTTCCTAGTTGTCTTAAAGGAATACTTGACTCATTAGCCATATTCAGTAGTAAAGTTATTTTGTCCAGAATTAATTTGATATGATAACTTTATTTTTCATGCACAATTTATACATTTAAAAACACATTTTTCTGCTTGCTGTCGACTGAAGATTTCATCACTGTGCTGAGAAAATAGATAACGACCAATCACGGCTCACCTGTTTTCTCTTTGGTCAGCAAACTGAGGCCCTGTTCACAGGGAAGCAAACAAATCTTGTACAGACAGAAACGTTTCAAGTCATGTGAGTGTCCAAAAGAAGACGCTGAGGACGTTTAACGGCTGTAATACACATGCCAAGTCTGGAGTGGCGCTGTAGCGTAGCCACAGGGAGTTAACGGAAAACCGAGAAGAATCAGCGAAGAAGACGAACCACTGATCTGATCCAAGACTTTTGAAGCCGTGAGGCCGCCATATTACTCCTCCCAAGAAACGTTTCTCGGCATATGATCCTATACATTTACAGTATTGAAATGAATGAACATTTGAGATAGTACTTAGTAGAAACAGCATGATTTAGGAAGTTTTATATTTGTTAAACATAAACAAGAGGACTTCAGACATTTTACAACTTGCCTTAAATACATGTATGAATTATCTGCTTAATGATATTTACATGAGGAACTTGTATATATATTTTTTATGAAAGAATTATAACTGTAATTCAGCAAAATATGACTCTGCCAAATCTAATAGTGGGGTCTAGGAACTGAGCGATTTAAAAAAAAAAAGAAAAAAAAAGAAAGAAAAAACGTCTTCAAAAGTAGTTTATACAGTAGTACATCACGAGATGGGAGAGATGGCCGCACTGTCGCAGAGTGGGGGGTGGCGTGTCGCAAACGGGGCCGGGCGAATTTGTCGGCTGCGTGACGTCACTCCCGCGGCAATTTGAAAGCACGCGCAGATTTTTTTTTCACTCACTCATTCACACATGTAAGCTTCTGTGAGTGAGTGAAAAAAATAATAATAATCCGTGCCTGCTGTCAAAATCCGCGGGAGTGACGTCACAGAGCCGACAAATTCGCCCGGCCCCGTTTGCGACATGCCACCCCCTGCTCTGCGATTGGCTGGGGTGTAAACTAGAGAGAGACCGATAATCGGGGCCAATATTTGACATACAGTGTTCCCTCGTTTTCCGCTGAGGTTAGGTTCCAAAAAATACCCGCAATAAATGAAATCCGCGAAGTAGTTAGCTTTATGTTTTACAACTCTTATAAATGTTTTAAGGCTCTAAAATCCCCTACCACACAATTTAGACACTTTTCTCATTGAGGCATTTACATGTTCTCACAATTCTCTCTTGTTCAAACATTGATAATGTTCAAAACTTCATAAATTTTGTAAAATGGGTATATTACTGCAAAAAAATATGCAAAATTGCACTTAAAAAAAAATCTGCGATACAGCAAGACCGCAAAAAGTGAACCGCGTTATAGCGAGAGAAGACTGTATTGGTACATATCGGCATCGGCCTTATTTATTAATCTGACGGCCGATATAAGCGATCCATTTAAAACTCCGTCTTTTTGCTTCGAATGCAGCCCAGAGCGTCTCTGTCTGTTATGGAGTCCAACTCCAACAACGTAACGCCCATAGCACCATCTGATTGGTTATTCGTGCAAGAGCCAAAATCAGTAGTGTATGCCTGTATCACAGTAGCCGGTCACACACGCACCCACGGACACAACGCGAGACACACATGCTTCGAAGGTAAGTTAAAAGAGAAGAGACTCCGCCGAACTTTTCACAATGATAAGCTAAACACATTGAATTATGTTGTGTATTAAATGCACTATATGAATGGAGCTGCATTGCCTTGCATTGAATCCCCGCTAGCTAACAGTGGTGTGTTCAGCTTAGCATGCAGGCTAACACCCAGTAGTTAATTCGCTACTTGAACTACTCAGGGAGGGAATCACACACATTTTCACTTAATTAAGTAAACAATGTTTGTTAGAAAGGTTCCAAATATTAGCAGTTGTCATTATTATATTGTCTAGTTCCATGTTAAGAGTAGAGTAATGTCGTTATATTTACCTCTCGTGACACACACATTGCATTCTGGGCCACGTCCACTACTTGTTGTATAGCGACTATGCAGTTAGATGCCACAGTGACAGTACACTAAAATAGCGTTTAGTTACTTTATACTGTGTTTATTTGTCGCACTGTTTTGCCGTTGTGTGCCTTAAGCTTCGACGTCGATTTGATTGACAGCTCGTTGTGCGCCTCGTTAAAGTCCGCTCCGTAACAAATTAAGTGTCTCAAACACCGTTTAACTACACGAACGTGTTCTCTTCCGTATGTTAGGCATTAGTAGAGAAGTGCACTAAAGTATAGTGTGATTATTTGCTCGTTTTGTCGCTCTTTTCACGTCATGTCTGCCGTCAGTTGGGACATTATGCTCTCAATGGGCGCCGCCATTATGTGACATCTACGGCCGTAGTCGGCTGCAATTAATGTTCAGTGATGTAATTTCATTACGTGCATCATACTTTGAATAATGAGCTCATGTTTGGTGTGTTGTATAACTTTCTCGTGTGTTAATAACCATTCATGTGGACAGCTAAGACAGTGCTTGTTAATGTGAATTAGTTATGTTGCAGCCCAGTTATTATTTAGACAAGTAAATCTGTGCCATTAAGTGATACAGTACAGTACAGTAGTGAGAGAATAGTGTGCCCATATACACACACACGTGTCTGTAAGTGTAAAACACATTAAACAGCAGAAACTGGCAGCGGTCCACCGCAACAATGTCTGTTTAACCAAGTTATTCCTACTATTATTATAACCAAGTTATTTTACTCTACCTTTTTCTGCGTTGATTGGAACATCCTAAGTGGCAGTAAACTACATGATGAAGTGTGTTGTGTCCTAAAGCTGTCTTTTGACAGTTCTCTTGTAGAGAGTAGCAGCATGATATTGCTGTTCTAAATTTAAGATCCTAAGCTTATCAATACTGTCTATATGCTAACAATAATAATAATCATAATGAGAATAAGGTATATAAGAACTGCATGGTGTTCAGGGATGAATAGTAGTAATAAGTAATGCCACAGCTGATGCACATTTTGAATGAAAGGGTTCCCCCTATTACTTTCAAATATAAAAATCTAACATTTATAGAATAAGACTACTAGTATCCCAAATGCTATAAAAGGTAATGTCATGTGGCCCCCACATTTAACTCCCCCCGCCACCAACGTCTTATTGCAGATGGAAGGATGTATAATAAAAAGTGCAGTGTGAGAATCCAGTGTAAAGAACTGTTAGGGTTTGCATTTTTCAAAAATTTGATGCCAACATTTAAACTTTTACTGCAAATTAATATCGGCTTCAAATATCGGTTATCAGCCTCCTTCACTACCGATAATCGGTATCGTATCGGCCCTGAAAAAAGCATATCGGTCTATCTCTAGTGTTAACACTGTCTTTCCACATAAACGTCCCGCTGTTTACACAACAAACACAAAATGGCAAAATACAGGCTGGGGGTGGTGGGGGTTTAGGACAAAATCACCACCAGACATGAAAAGAAGCCCAGAGCTGTAAATTGAGAAGTAGTTTGTTTGTTTAAATCCTGTATTTAAAAAGTGCATTTTCCTGAGTGAAACCGGCAGACTGGGCCTTTAAGTTATCACTTTAATCATAGACAAAATATATTCTTATTGTTGAAAATGGCACGAGTCAAGTATCCCTTTAATAACGTCTATGACATGCTTTCATCAAAAAAGCATCAAGAATTTCAGCACACTTTTCACATTATTTGTAGAGCCATTATGAATTCAGTCCATTTTGAACTACTGTACACTTAAATGGAAGTGGAATTATGATTTTTTTTTTTCTGACAAATACTGCGATTTTGAGATAGATAAACTGTGCAATTAGCTGCATATTTACTGTTCAGTCATTGTTTACTGCGTCACACTTTTTTGGACCCGAGTCCAAGTCATCTCATTTTGAAAGTCAGCAGATTTCACAATCAAATACCTCAGCATTATATTAATTGACTCACTGTAGTGTTTTCCAAATAAAATCAACTATGAGTTCAATGAGTCGAGTGGTTAGCACGTCCGCTTCCCAGTTCTGAGGTCTCCGCTTCAAGTCCAGGCTCGGACCTTCCTGGGTGGAGTTTGCATGTTCTCCCCGTGCCCGCGTGGGTCTTCTCCGGGTACTCCGGTCTCCTCCCACATTCCAAAGACATGCATGGCAGGTTAATTGGGCGCTCCGAATTGTCCCTAGGTGTGCGTGTGAGTGTGGATGGTTGTTCGTCTCTGTGTGCCCTGCGATTGGTTGGCAACCAGTCCAGGGTGTCCCCCGCCTACTGCCCAGAGCCAGCTGAGATAGGCGCCAGCAGCCCCCGCGACCCTTGTGAGGAATAAGCGGTCAAGAAAATGGATGGATGGATGGATGGATGAGTTAAATGTAATGCTTTCCATGGTGTTACCATTACTATAATTTGTACCTTATTCAAGTCTATTCAACACTTGAATTAAAATTTAACCTTGGAATGTTATTCCAGCTGTCACACTGATAAGTGTGTGCTTAAGTTCAGCTTCTGCATGTAAACATATACATAAACAGCGCAGACTATCACATCATATTTTGTTAATTCACAGTACATGTATGAGTTTAATCTTAATTCTTGTGACACTGCAGTTTGCAACCGTTACAATAGTTAATGTTTACAACATATTAGTAAAGGGCCTGTTGTGTGGCTTTTCCTGTAACAATAACAAACACACCAAACTGTGTGTGTGTGTTTTTTTTTGTTGTTGTTTTTTTTTAGCCAACTGCTGTTATGCGAGAGTCGTAACTGCCTAAAATCCAATCTTATGAAAACATTCATGACTAAATCCTAGCTGCAGCTGTTTGAATAAAGTATGGATGGACTATACCATCAGGAGCAGATGCTGTGAGAAAATCTGTCTTACATAATAATATATTATCTAACATTGCTGTGAACATACAGTATATTTAACGGAGCCTGAGGATGGGCTCGTCTAGTGGCATCTGTCCCCATTTAGCTGAAAACTTTTTTTGGTCTTCTTCCAATACATGACAACACAAAATACTTGACAACACAAAATTGACAACTAGCTTGCCGATGTCGTTTTTTTTTTCTTTTTATTTATTTTTTTTCTCCATAACAAGCAGCGTATACGTTCAGTGTCCCAATCTTATTTTATTGAAAAACATTGAACAATATCGGTGAAATAATACAAATGGGCTGTTTTAACTGCACATGAATTTGTTCTCTTAAATAAAAATGAAATTCTATTAGTCATCTCAGCAGAAGAGGACAGTGGCCTTCTTTTTCAGACCTCTGAGGAGGACAATGAGATTGGTTGAAAAGATTGGTTCTTTTTTAAAAAATTAAGGAAATCGAGGCCGATAAATCAGCTGGCCGATCGATCGGTGCACCCCTAATTGCGATATTTATCATGTACCTAAAGAAATTACATGTTTATTATCTAATGAAAGAATTTTTTCCCATGAGGAAAAAGAATCAAACTCAATGTATTCTTAGTTAATTAATTTAATGACCTCTCGATAATGTTCAACTATTGGATGGCGGTTCACATTTTAGTTATAATGTCTGACTGGTCAAATTCAGATAAAAGCATAACATTCCATATGAAACTTATTGCATGTCTTTGCGATATGCATATTGCATGGGCCAATATCACGAGATCGATATTTTGTCGATATATCGTGCAGCCCTAATCGTCAGTATAGAACAAAAGCAAAGGAATTGACCTTGCCATTCCAATACTTTTGGAGGGAACTGTACAAGTACACAAACGTAGGCAATTGGTGAGGAGGCCTATAGCACTCTGTATAATACACACAAATGATTCAACTCCGTCACCACTGACCGACCGCCTGTTTTCAGTTATTTATTGTTAAAAATATATATTTTCAAACAATGCTAATGTGATTTTTTTTATATGTCTATAAGAATAACCATAAAACCGCGTTTTTTGTTTTTTGTTTTTTCTCAGACTATAATCGTACACCACAATCTGAAACCGTTGCACCCTTACCGTGATCATGGGATTACAGTTTCAACATCCTGATGCACTTACTTGGTCAATGGAAGAGTTCAGTAACCTTCTGCTGTCTCATTAATAAACAATATGTTGTGTGAAACATATAAGCTGTATAACGACAGGAAATAAATAAAAAAAAATCTCTGGAACTCTTGTATGCCAAATATCAATGTGAAGGGAGCACTTCTTGTATATTTGCTTGTTTTTTGTTTATATATTACTCACTTTACTTTTTATTATTATTATTATTTTTATTATTATTATTATTATTAGTAGTAGTAGTAGTAGTAGTAGTAGTAGTAGTATTTATGATTTGTTTGTTGCATCTCATGTATAGCACTTTGTTACAGCAGTGGTTGTTAAAGTGCTCTCTATAAATAAGGTTGAGTTGAGGCTAGGCTGTACTGTAAATCTGCAAGAATTGATCAGTAGCTCTGTGCTAAACCCATTAACTTGGATACAACTGTGCTTTAGCTTAATGCTTAGTTACCACTTGCAACAGGCGCCTCAGCCAGGACTCAGGACTCCCTTCTTCATTGCTGCTCTAAGACGTTTATTACTATATTTTGGCCTATTTATATCTTTAATAATACGTAAAACTATAATGGACATAAAGGTCTTCATGCCCCAGTTGTCAGCACAACATTCATGCGAATGTTAGGTTAATGTTCGGGTCATTGTGAGCGAAGGTCGAACCAGCTTTTGTGATGGCCAACAATGTGTACCGTGGTCGTGTGCTTCCTCCTTCGTCAGGGTATCAAATGCTTGATATCTATGTGGAATTCCAGAAACTGCTCTTGTGGTAAGCTCATTTGATTTAATGTAATGTGTAGAAGACTGATAGATCGATACAGTAGATGTGTGATAGGGAGTTGTATATGCAATCCCCTTAAAACGGGGAGGACAATTCATTTATATTTGCGGTAGACTGAAAACCTTTTTATTTGACAACAAAAAAAGACGAGATCAATATTTCAGCTTTCATAGTCAGGTAATGTTAGAAACTGGCCTAGTCAACTTTCAGTCACCAGGTAAAAATTTGACAGAGTAAACAAGCCGGAAACAAATAAATATGTTAATGTATACGTCAGCCAGGAATAGGAGCAAAGTAGCCTACATAATCTATAGTATGTTAAATATTTATATTAGTGATGTTGCTTGTGTTCATTTGCACTATTTTGAGTTTTAATTTTGAGTTGTGAGATCTGCACAATGAATGTTCTCAAAGTAACATTAGATCCGTTTTTATTTATTTATTTATTTATTTAATCACTTGGCTAATTGACTATATAAGCCATTCAGAAATACTTTTTTTTTTGTAAACAGGTTTATATTCTATTGTGAGATATAATTTTATTTTACTGTGTGAAAAAATTTATATTTATTTATGTATTTATTTATTTATTTATTTATTTATGTATTTATTTTAGTGTCCCAATATCTAGCCACTACTGCACTCAAATCCGGTTAAGCGCATCCATCATAAAAACTGTGACAACCAACTCACACAAGTTAATTGCTGTGGCGCATCCTAACAACACCACCCACAAAGGTCCGTCTATCGCTAATATACAAAAATAAATGAATATATTGAATTGGTCTCAAACTTTTAAGCCTGGTACACATATAAGGATTTTTTTCAAATCTTAAAAGATTTTTTATCTTTGTCAGATGCCACGCATCAAGATAAAAAATCGGGCATTAAACATCTTTGGTTGTATTGTGTGTAAGGTGCGCAGATAATCTCATCACAGCTCCCTCACAAACATAAAGATTATCATCTCAACACTGGGTCAAGATTCCAGTCGTCTGTGAGGGACCTCTCGTGTGAGCTAATCAAAACCGGAAGAGAAAAAACAACAACTGAAACAACTTGGAAACAACGAGACACACCATGATAGGCAACAAAGGTGACGAACTGGAATTATTTATTATTGTTTTTTATTTATTAATATTTTATTTTATTATTTATTTATTATTCATTATTTAATATTGTCGGCCCCGACTGGTTTTGGACCCAATTATCAGGACAAATCCACTCTTAACACATCTCAAATGTAATGATAATCTTATAAAATAATCTTGTAAAACAAAAGATTGTCGGGCGTTTGACGTCTTTGGTCGGGAAGGGGCAATATCGGGACAAAATCAGCCCGATTCTCTTTATGTGTGAACCAGGCTTTAGTGGGAAATATTTTTCCAAATGAGGTAATCCACCACATTCTTACCATGCAACACCATGTTGCTAAAAGAACAATTGATTGCTGTCACCGTTGCATGGAATTTGTTGGTCATGAGGATTGAGAGCTTCCTTGTCATTCTTTACTCATACAGTCTCCATTGGATGCAGATGTCGGCCGAGGACAGAGCTGGCTCTCTGCACAATTAATGAATTAATACTTCAATAAATAATTATATTTGCGGTAGGGGTGTGCCAAAAAATCGATTCATAAAAGAATCGAGATTCTCATTTATTAATCGAATCGAATCGATATTAATATCCAAAAATCGATTTTATTTAACTTGAAATGAAGAAGAAGGGGAAAAGCAGTTGTAGTCCACATGCTGTTTTGTGGAAAAAGGCACTTACAATACAAATTAATAAATGTTTAAAAAAAAAAAAAGACACTTTAATGTTTCTATTTGTCATTTTGTCTTGCAAAGCAGACTGGAGTAGATCATGACAATGTTGTGCGTAAATTGAAGCAGAAATCATTTGTCAATCAAATCATTTTTAATCGAAAATCGTTTTTGAATTGAATCGTAGGCCCAAAAATCGTAATGTTTTATGTTATGTTTGTTTGTTTTTTTCTTTTTGTAAAGCGCTTTGTGAAAGTTCAGGCTGTTTGAAAGCGCTATATAAATAAACTTGAGTTGAGTTGAGTTGAAAAAATATATACTACGCTGTATGTAGTTTCCATTGCACTTTTTTTCTTTGCATTTGTCATTCATATTTTCTGTATTTTTCCCTTGCTCTTACCCTGTTTTTAAATGACTTAGTACACTAAGTGGCGGGCTTACTTACATATTACAAACATAATGATGCGGATGGCACATGCAGCCTACTTCGTCTGCCTCCAAGAGCTGAAATCCTGTAATAAGATTAGAAGACTTGCAGGAATCTGGGAGTGAGTTTGAGTTCTACAGCAGTTGGAGGTGATATAGGGGTCATTGTTTTCACTTTCACGAGACACAATCTAATTGCTTTATTCTCTATCTGAAGATTTGCGTTATTATATATTTTAACATCAATGTTGTGGGTATCGGCAACTTTCTTTTTGTCACTATGTCAGCAGGGCATGAAGATTTCCAGGTGACATAAAAAGCATGATGCCATTGTGGTTGAACCCCCCCCAAAAAGACTTTCACTTTGTACAAGTCATTTCCATCACAAAAAAAAAAAAGTTTGCCGTTACAAAAACAAAAAGAGACGGTCAAAATGGTCAGAAAAAGTTTTGGCTCCAAGTCCTACTGTAATTGTTTTCCTTATTAGGTGTTTTTCCACCGCTGGAACTTTTGGAGAACTTTTCAGTTTACATTGGTAAAATTCAGTTCTCGCGTTTTTCCACCACCAACAATTTCCAGGGTAATTAAATTACCCAGGTGGCATCCAAGTATTATCTCAGCAGCAGGGTCTTGCTGAGCCAGGCAGGAAATTTGAGGGGGCGGGCTGCAATGGCCACGGCTGATTGGTCAAATTTTTGGGCGTTGTTTCTACATCGGCTGGACTCAATCAAACTCATTTGAATGAATTACCGAGAACTGGAAGACGCTGTGGAAACACAATTCTAAATTCCCTGCTGAACTTTTCCAACCAAGAACTCCCTTTACCCAGAACTCAAAGTTCCTGGGCTTGTTGGTGGAAAAGCAACTAATGTTAATAAAGTCACTTTAAGTAAAAAAACATTAAAAATAAAATGTCAAATATAGGTCAAATAGTTTGTGACTTGTCAACTAAAATGATTAAAATAGAGCACAAATAGATAAACCTATAATTATTTTTCTTCCTGTGGCTCTAACATTGTGTTTGCAGCCCGCCAGTGTTTGTCATTTCATGCAGCTGTTGTAGAGTCTGTGAGACGCTCTCTCCAAATATCAGGTAGTATGTGTGTGTGGTTGCACGACAGGAACATCTTATTCATTTTTGTATTTGAGTGTAAACTGTCACTGTGACTTGTGTACAGTACAGTAAAACGCCAGCTAGTTTGATTAAACATTAAGCAGAGGCTAATACAGTCATTACTTGGCTTTCTTCCATTTGTTTATATTTGCTCCAAGTTGAAAACTGCCATAAAACCAGTCAATGCTGAGATTGTGTTCTTTTTCTCAAAAGGATATTAACTGATGGGAGTGCTAAAGTGTGATGGGTGCCATCCTTTGGTGAACAATATCATAACAACTTGAATCTGCTATGGTAGAGGCCACATGTGGGCCGCCATTTACCCATCCCTGCTCTACACTGTCGCATCACATTATTATGCCGCTCCTGGCGCCAAAGCATAAACACTTCAGATCCATCTGGTGGAAAAAAGAAGACGAGACGCACAAACTCCTGATTGTTTATGTACATTTAATATCAATGTATATTAGAGGTGGGAATCTTGGGGCACCTCACGATTCGATTGCGATTACGATTCAGAGGCTACGATTCGATTATAAAACGATTATTGATTTCCCCCCCAGGCAGCAGAAAAAAAACAATGTATTTTTGTGCTTTTAATGTTTCGTACATTAGTTACAAAAATAGTACAAAAGTCCTCTCAGGCCTACATAAACTACTATTTCAGTATCAAGTTAACAGTTCAAAACAGTAAATAAAATACTCAAGTCTGTCACGCCGCCACCAGGCGTGGCGGCTCATGCTTTTATTTTTGTGTCTCTGTTTCCCGTTTTACTCTGAAATCCTAACTCTCCTCTCACCCCAGGTCACTTGCCCTTCCTGCCGCTCACTCATTACCGGTCCCCGCCCATGATTATCACCACCTGCCACCAATCAACCCACACAATAAAAGCCACCTGCATTCTCCCCTCCGTTGCCGAAGTGTCACCGTCAGTGCATGGAAGCGTCCCACAGTCCTTATGTCCTTGTTCATGTTGCCTAGCGTTGTTGCCTTGTTTTTGTGCCTTTTTCTCCCTTTTGGAGCGCCTTTAGTTATCCCTTTTGCCTTGTGCCCTTTTTCCTCCCAAGCGGAGCGCTTTCTGTTGTCCCCAGTACCTTTTGCCTGTTTTTTCCTCCCTAGTGGAGCGCCTTTTGTTCTCCACTTTTTCCCCTCCCTGTTCTCCTCTCAGTTTGAGAGGAGACCTCTGTTGGCCGGAATTAAACCTGCTGCCTTGGTGGCCTACCTTACGCCTGCGTCTGAGTCCTACTTGACCCCGCCTTGTCAGTACACTTCGGCCAGCATGGACCCAGCAGGCACGGTCGAGGCCGCACTGCAGAGCCAGGAGGCCCGGCTCAACAACCAGGACCGGATCCAACAGACCATGCTGTCCCGGATGGAGGAATTGACCAGCCAGGTCCACGAGCTGGTAAGCCTTTCACGGCGTCGAGCGCCAGCTTCCACTGGACAGATTCCTCACCCTGAGTTCTCTGTATCGACCACGCCATTCACCGGGGTAGGATTGAGACTGGCCTCCCCAGAACGATACTCCGGTGAACCCGGACGCTGTCAGACTTTCCTCACGGAATGCGACATTCATTATGAACAGTTACCACAGGCATTTCCCACAGCCCGATCCCGAGTGGCCTTCATGGTGTCTCACCTGACGGGTCGGGCCAAAACCTGGGCGACCGCGGAATGGGCCAGGGGTTCCTCGGTCTGCCAAAGCGTACAGGACTTTCAAATCGCTTTGCGCCAAGTTTTTGATCCAGAAAACAATGACCGAGAGAAGGCACGAGCACTGAGCCGACTTCAGCAAGGCAAAGAATCTGTCAGCGACTATGCAGTTCGCTTTCGAACGTTGGCAACAAACAGTGGCTGGAACGCCATCGCACTTCACGACCATTTTTTGAAAGGACTCTCACCTGCCATTCAAGAGCTTCTGGTTCCCGTAGATCTCCCAGCGGACTTGGACGCCTTGATTTCCCTCGCCATCCGGACCGATCATCGTCGTCAGGAGCTGGCCAAGATCGGCGGACCGCGAAGGAGGGAGGAACCCACCCCCTGGACGCGGCCACCGGAGGCCAGAAGGCTGCGACCCATCTTTCCTTCCCGACCGGAACCAGGAGAGGTGGACCTCGCCAGCGACGAACCCATGCAACTGGGAAGGGCTCGGCTTTCGCCGGAGGAGAGACAGCGCCGACGCCGAGAGGGCCGTTGCTATTATTGTGGTGGTCTTGGACACTTGGTGGAAGCCTGCACCACGAAGGGCAACCCTCCGGTGAGTTCTCCGTCACCCCGACCAGCCAAGAACCACAGACTCACGCAAATTCAGATAACTCACCACAATGTCACCACAGTTCTGTCAGCCCTTATCGACTCCGGATCCGACGAAAGTCTCATGGACTGGGAGCTCGTAAGGCAAATACGATGCTCCACCGAACCCCTTTCCGCGACCATCCTGGCTAAAGCGCTGAATGGCAAGGAGCTCTTCAAAATCACCCATATTACTGAACCTCTGGAAGTCCGAATCGGACCTCACTTCGAGACTCTCCGTTTCCACGTTTTCCACGCTGCTTCCCCCACTTTGGTGCTGGGACACCCTTGGCTGTGTCTACATAGCCCCAGAATCGACTGGAACACTGGAGTTGTTCTGGAGTGGGGAAAGGACTGCAGCTCTCACGGGTCAGAACAACCCGCACTCCGAAACTCCACAGCCCAGGTTCACCAGGTGACTCTCGTCCCACCGGCTCAAGAAGAGTACCCGAACTTGCACACTGTTCCCTCCTGCTACCACCATCTGCGGGAGGTCTTCAGCAAGACCAAAGCCATGACTCTCCCTCCACACCGCCCATATGACTGCCCGATCGATCTGATTCCCGGTTCAACCATTCCCAAGGGGAGACTGTACTCAGTCTCAGGACCCGAACGCCAGGCCATGAACAACTACATTGATGACTCCTTGAAAGCCGGCCTCATCCGACCGTCTTCCTCGCCTGCAGGAGCAGGTTTTTTCTTTGTGAGTAAAAAGGATGGATCCCTACGCCCCTGCATTGATTACAGTCCTTTGAACGACATCACTGTCAAGAACCGGTACCCATTGCCCTTGATGTCCTCTGTGTTCGATCAGCTGCAACAAGCCAAGATCTTCACGAAGCTCGATCTGCGGAACGCCTATCACCTCATTCGGATCCGTGAGGGAGACGAATGGAAGACAGGCTTCAACACTCCTCGGGGACATTATGAATACCTGGTCATGCCATTTGGCCTCACGAATGCTCCCGCCGTCTTCCAGGCAATGATAAATGAGGTACTCAAGGACTTCATAGATCACTTCGTGTACGTTTACTTGGATGACATTCTGATCTACTCACCTGACCTAATGAGCCATCGAGACCACGTAAACCGAGTACTCCAACGTCTTTTGGATCACCATCTGTACGTGAAAGCTGAGAAGAGCCTATTTCATGTTAACACCATCTCCTTCCTGGGATTCATCGTCTCACCAGGGAAGGTGAAAATGGACGCGGACAAGGTCAGCGCCGTACGAGAGTGGCCCACGCCAGACTCCCGGAAGAAAGTTCAACAGTTCCTCGGATTCGCCAACTTCTACCGCAGATTCATAAGAAGCTTCAGCACCATTGCCGCCCCCCTACACGCCTTGACCTCCCCACAAGTCCGTTTTTCATGGCACCCGGAAGCCGAAAAGGCATTCAAAGACTTAAAAGCACGCTTCACCAATGCCCCAATTCTCAGAGTCCCAGACCCCAAACGCCAGTTCGTGGTGGAAGTAGACGCCTCCAGTGTTGGAATTGGGGCGGTGTTGTCCCAGCGTTGTCAAGAGGACGGCAAGACACATCCCTGCGCATTTCTTTCACGAAAATTATCCAAGGCTGAGTGCAATTACTCAGTCGGAGATCGGGAGCTTCTCGCTGTAAAAGTGGCCCTAGAAGAATGGAGACACTGGCTGGAAGGCGCTGAAATGCCTTTTGTGATCTGGACCGATCACCGAAATTTGGAGTACCTACGCCAGGCCAAAAGACTCAATCCCCGACAGGCCAGGTGGTCCTTGTTTTTTAACCGCTTTGTATTCTCTTTAACTTACAGACCAGGCAGCAAAAACGTCAAGGCGGACGCATTGTCAAGAATCCACGAATCCGAGCTATTGGAGGCCGAGCCTGAGACCATCCTGCCCCGGGATTGCATTGTTGGAGCCATGAGATGGCAAATTGAGGACGATGTCAAGGAGGCATTGCGCAACGTCACTCCCCCCACGTCTTGTCCACCACGTCGACTCTTCGTGCCTGAGGAACTACGATCTCAGGTGATACACTGGGCTCACACTTCACAGCTGTTTTGTCATCCTGGAGTCCGCAGGACCATGTATGCTGTTGCCAGGAGATTCTGGTGGCCGGCAATGGAAACCACCGTAAAAGAGTACGTCGCTGCCTGTCCCATTTGTGCCCGCAACAAGTCCTCGACTCAGTCCCGGATGGGCCTTCTTCAGCCACTACCAATCCCATCCAGACCATGGGCAGAAATCTCATTGGACTTTGTGACCGGACTGCCCCTATCCCATGGTAAAACCACAATTCTCACCGTTGTCGACAGGTTCTCCAAAATGGTTCACTTTATTCCACTATCCAAGCTCCCATCCGCCAAAGTTACAGCTGACATCATGATCCACCACATATTCCGATTTTATGGTTTTCCCTTGCACATAGTCTCCGACCGTGGACCACAGTTCGTCTCCCGATTCTGGACACAGTTCTGCAAAGCCCTAGGAGCCAAAGCCAATCTTACTTCTGGATACCACCCTGAGGCCAATGGACAGGCAGAACGACTAAACCAACAGCTTGAAACCGGTCTCCGATGCCTTGTCTCCCAGAACCCGACCGCCTGGAGCAAGTATCTGGTATGGGTCGAACTTGCGCACAACTCATTGCCCACATCTGCCACAGGTCTCACCCCGTTTAAATGCGTCCACGGCTACGATCCACCATTTTTCGCTGAACTGGAGGAGGAGGCAACGGTCCCCTCGGTCCAGGCCATGATCCGTCGGTGCCACAAAGTCTGGTCGGCGGCCCGGACGGCGCTTCAACGCCAGGGAGACCGGGTGAAGAGGGCCGCCGACCGAAAAAGGAGACCGGCACCCGAATACCGCCCAGGCCAGCGGGTGTGGCTATCGGCCAAACACCTCCGACTCAAGGTACCGTGTCCAAAGCTGGCCCCGCGATTTGTGGGGCCTTTCCCAGTAACCAAGTCCATAGGACCTGCCGCCGTTCGACTCCGTCTGCCACGATCCCTCAGAGTTCATCCTACATTCCACGTCAGCCAAGTCAAGCCTGTTCATGAAAGCACACTGGTGCCCTCCGAACCCGACCCCCCCCCCCCCCGGAGATGATTGAAGGCGGCCCCGTTTACAAGGTTAGAAAACTTTTGGATGTTCGTAATCGGGGCCGCGGAAGACAATACCTGGTGGACTGGGAGGGATACGGCCCGGAGGAAAGGCAATGGGTCCCCTCCCGGTTCATCGTGGATCCCTCGTTAATTGATGAATTTTATGAAGATCACCCTGACATTCCTGGGCCGTCAAGAGCCGGCCGTTGAGGGGGGGGGTACTGTCACGCCGCCACCAGGCGTGGCGGCTCATGCTTTTATTTTTGTGTCTCTGTTTCCCGTTTTACTCTGAAATCCTAACTCTCCTCTCACCCCAGGTCACTTGCCCTTCCTGCCGCTCACTCATTACCGGTCCCCGCCCATGATTATCACCACCTGCCACCAATCAACCCACACAATAAAAGCCACCTGCATTCTCCCCTCCGTTGCCGAAGTGTCACCGTCAGTGCATGGAAGCGTCCCACAGTCCTTATGTCCTTGTTCATGTTGCCTAGCGTTGTTGCCTTGTTTTTGTGCCTTTTTCTCCCTTTTGGAGCGCCTTTAGTTACCCCTTTTGCCTTGTGCCCTTTTTCCTCCCTAGCGGAGCGCTTTCTGTTGTCCCCAGTACCTTTTGCCTGTTTTTTCCTCCCTAGTGGAGCGCCTTTTGTTCTCCACTTTTTCCCCTCCCTGTTCTCCTCTCAGTTTGAGAGGAGACCTCTGTTGGCCGGAATTAAACCTGCTGCCTTGGTGGCCTACCTTACGCCTGCGTCTGAGTCCTACTTGACCCCGCCTTGTCAAAGTCCTCATTCTGTAACAACAGCTTTTAAGTATATTCAGTCTTCAACAGAATAAAACATAGCACTGAGCAAAAATATATTATTTTTATCCACTCAAAAGTGCATTGAGGTATAAATGAAAGACAATGTGAACTACTACTTCAATACAAATGCCTAAAAAAAAAAGTGCTTTCCTGCTTTTTAAGTTGTGTAAAGATGAACATGTAAACATTAAAGTTTCTCAGAGGTACAAAAAAAAAAAAAAACCCTCAAGTGCTTTTCTGCTTTTTAACTTGTGTAAACATGAACGTGTAAACATTAATGGGATCGTTCGGCTTTTTTAACATGAATCTCAATTTGATCCTCACCTCCCGTGTGTGCGATCAGCACTGACTTCTTTCTGACAGCGTTCGGTGACACGCGTTCATGTTCGACGTTGGACGAGAAGAAAATAAAAAATAAAATAGTCCAGCAAGATGGCTGGGGTCTCGGAAATAAAGCGTTTTTCTTCTAAAAACTATTTGTTTTCAAAAGCGTGATACATTTCCATCACAATACTCTTTTCTGAATAAAGTCAGACGCCATTACCGCCAGCCACTACTTTTCTGTTCGTTCGTATCACTGCGCGGCGCCCTGTAGAACGCTAACCGACGCACTGCAGCCAGCTAGCTGATACTTCCGCCTGAAGTTGTTTGCCTTTTCGGAGCAGGTCTGATGTCACGAAGAGGTGGGTTGGTCAGCTCAGCCATGCTTGTTGTTGTTTTGAATCTCGAGGCGTGAGTTGTGGATGTGTACTCTCGGTCCGTCCCAAAAAGCGTCCCGAAGACCGCGCGCGCTACTGCGTTTCAGTTCCGCGTACTTTTCGCTCGTTTCGCTTCCCTTGGCATATTTATATAATCGGAATTTGGACGTTTGTGAATCGTTCTCGATTGTTCCACGGCCGAATCGTGAACAATCTAAGAATCGGAAATTTTGCACACCTCTAATGTATATCAAGCTGGTAGCCCTTAAGCTGTCAGTTTCACAAAACATTTGGTGACTCCTGGGCTAGAATCTCTCATAACAAAGGGCATGCTCTTCATACTGTGTGTTTAGCAGGCGTGCAGGTAAATGCACCTTTCCAAACTGCTTCATCAGGCCCTTCAGGATGTCCAAGTGGTGGGTCCCCTTGACTTGAATAGCTGCTTCAGCACATTGATTTGGGGTATAATGCAGCAGACAGAGGCATTGGCTTTGTTCAGTTCACTGGTGACTTCACAGTATTGAATTCTGCGAGACCCCACCCTTCTCCAGGAAGGCAGAGAGTTGCTGCTACGCAACAGTGTAGTGGTTAAAGTGTGTGGCAGTCGTTTTCATTTTGGCCAATTGAGCCTGTCATTGACACTAGTGTGAGTGTATGGGCAGTGCAACTTAGAATAGATCCGGAATATATGTCTTCTTCCTTTTAACGTTAGCGCCACTATCGCTCAGTACAAAGTGGACATGAGCTGTGTCAGTGGCTCATCAATGAAGCATTGTTACAAAGACCTGTTGATTTACACCACTATGCGAGACCCTGACACAGTGTTTACAATATCAAGCTCATGGGTGCTTACATGCACTCAGATAAACAGTCAGTTGTGAAGGAAATTACTCTATGACTAGTGTGTATATTTCAGATATAAGCTAAGTATAAAAATACATTCTACTTCGTATTTCATGTCTCTGCTCTGCCTTTGCTAGCGATCCTTTAAACCCTATGCTCTCCTTAGTAATGTCTGTGAGTTTGGACATGTATTTTGGTCAGAGTGCTTTATTACATTATTAATATCTGTTGGAATGTAAACAAAAGAACAGTGGTAAACTCACAAGATAAATCAAAAGGCCTTTATAGCAGACATGAACTCCACGTCTGAAGGATAGTGGCTTCTGCTTTTACTGGAATTTGGAGTTTGTGGCAACTTGCTAGCTCGATAGCTTCGTCAGGAATGGATGAATGGAGCCAGGTTCCCATTAATATTAGCGCCCAGCTATCCTTCATGGTGCTGTTTGTAGAATCCCACAGTCTCGGTTGATAATCCTCTTTGTGAGGGATCTTGTGTTTTTGTGTGTTTGTCTTGCGTGTGCTCCTGCATGGCCTCTCTCGCTTGCGGGTCCTGCATCCTCCTTGCCTACGTCTCTGCTGCTTGCTGGGCCTCTTTTGTCTCCTCCCCCTCATATAATAATTCAATGAGAGATGGGGCTCCTGACAATGACTGCTGGGATTTTATGGGAGTTGACATAATTGGTCATAACTGTCCACTCGCTTGTAGTCCAGTCCGGACCCGTCGCCATGGGCGGGCCTTGAGGGTCCGTGCCCGCCCTGGCAGTCAGCCGTGCCCGCCCTAGCAAGATGACTCACCAACTATTCATCCTATCAGCCACGTAAACTTGCGCCTTTCAAGTAAAGCATGGCGTGCCAGCCAACCACATAGCTCCTTTCAAGTTTGGTTTGGATTGACAACTAAGGCTAGCCAATGACAATCAGGATCAGGAGGGATTGGGGGGGCGCTCTGCAGACGTGCCTTAGCCAAATCTACTTCCGCGTAGATAGTACGCATTTGCCGGCTGGCGCTGGCACAAAGACCTCAGTCTTTGTGAGCACGTCGTGCCGCTTTAATGGGAGCCACCAAACACCAAACCTCGATCCAGGATGACACAGTTGACATCAAGGGGAATCCTGAGTCCACTGATTACGTTTCCAAGTGAGTGTCAAACTTTTATTTTAATTAGTCAAGCCACACAGCACGGACGAATTGTAGTAATACACAGTATGCTGTTAACAGACCCAAGCAGTCACATATACACAACAACTATGGAGCATAAAATTATTTATCACTAAAGCAGTTGCAGTACAATGTGAGTTGAATTCTCTTTTTTTTTTTTATTGCCAAGTTTGTTCATGTTGATGACTGTCACTAAGTTCTAATACAAAAAAAACAGCACTTTACACATCCTTTTGGATTGATATTCTGCTTTAGTTTTTCACTGAACCCATATGTTGTTTCTGTATATCATCGACATAACTCAACCTTATTTCTAAATCACTTTAAAACAGCCATTGCTGCATACAAAGTGCTGTGCATGGAATAGAAATTAGTCTTTTAGTAGACACGTGAAATAAAATAACACAAAATAAAATTAATTAGAGTAAATAAAAGTAGATAAGTATACACGCAAATAAAATTAATAAAAAAAAAAATTCTGTATAAGTATATAAATAAAACAACACAAGATACAGAAGGCACCATAAAAAAGTGAAATGATGTGAAGTCTCATGCTGAGTCAAAGATCAAAGAATAGAGATGTCTGGCAAAAATGATATCCATATCGTACAGCCCTATTCCAACATGCAAATGAAGGCAACTGCTAGCCAATTCCAGATAGAAGGGGCTGGGTCACAGAGTCATTCATTCGGACATAGTTGTTTACAGAAGTGAAGAGTGGATTTGTTTCAAATGAACTTTTGAGTTGAATAAATGCAAAATGAACTACACATTTTTTTCAGTTTGTCTTTTAGATTTCAGAATGAACTGCCGCTTTTAAGTGACAGAAAATATTTCTTGAGTACTTTTGCAGTTGTCACAATGCCGCTGTTCAACCTGAACATTAGATTTAGGTTGATGAAGTGTAACACCCCCATCATCACTCAATGGTTTAGTTTCCTGCATACATAAAATAAATGCTAATTGAATGTAACGCCAGTAGGGCTCTGAGGTATGCAAACTTGGGTCAATTATAGTGGAGCCCAAGTTTCAAAGCAAACATGGTGAACAAAGAGGAGTTTAGCTGTTTTGCTGCATACAAATGGAATAAATTGCCGACTGAAGTTCCAGGTAAAAATGCTTTTAATTCTAGGTTAAGAACTATGGTTTTTTTTGGTGGCATTTTTAAAATATATACTACACTGCCTTTTTCTTTCATTTGCTTTTAAATGTCCTCAAATCTGTTTTGTTTGCAATTACATTTAAATGTTGATGTATGTTCTTTAAGTAACTTTAACAAGGTACTTATTGCTTTGCGAATGTCATTAGCTGAGTTTGTAAATGCATTTAGCACATTGAAGCAACTTGTATATGAAATGTGCTATATAAATAAAGTTGCCTTGCCTTGCCTACGCACCAGCCGCAGCTTCCATGGGTGCAGCCATATTGTCATGTTATGTAACCCTACTGTATTCCTTCAGGGTCTCCCTCTTCATTAGTTTGTGGCATTGCATTTAACCTAAATGACTAAACATGAGGCCTCTTGACTGTTTGTTCCCTCTATTGTTGCTTACCCCAGTGCTTGTTGAGTATGCATGGGAGGAGAACGGGGGAGCAGAAAGATGAGGCAGAGGGAGACAGACATGAAGTGATAGCTTTGCAATGAGTAATGATGAAAGAGGCATCAGTGACTTTGCTTCGTTATCTGTGGAAAGGTCAGCATAAAGAATTGATCAGATCCCCTCTGTGTCTGTGCGTGGGTGCGCATGCGTGTGTACCATTTCAACAGGAGGAGAAGCTGGCAAGTAAATGTTTCGTTGGTAGACTTTTGCCATATTTGTCAGTTTTTGAAATGCTAAACTTAGACTGAACATATTTCATGTGACTGTTGTTAACCCAAAGAATGTCTCATCTAATTCTAAATTGAATCAAAAGTTGTTTGGGTGATCAATTTTAAAGGAATTGTTGTGTCAAGAAATTCCTACATAGCAACTGATACAACCTCTTGTGTTGGCTATGTACATTTGTACTGGCCAGGTTGGGGGATTGTCTGTAGCTCTGGTGGCCTTACAGTCCCGTGGAGGCCCCGATACTTCTGCCTTCTATTGTTTTAATTGTTCGACCGGGACGGCTGACACACTGCGATGCCCCCGTCTGACACAGAGTTGGAGTGCTTTCGGTGCATTTTTCCCACCCGAGTAAATTATGGTATTGCCTTAATTTTGCTTCCCAAAATGTATGGTAGAGTAATGGTACGGTACTTGGTGCAACACAAATTGTACATAATGCTTGAGTACAGGCACCAAATTCTAGATACACATAAAAGCATTAAAAAAAAAAATAAAAATCAAGTTTGTATTGGCAATGGCATAATGTTGTAAACACATTCACCAAGGCAGGCAGTTGAGGAAGGATAACCTCTCCTCTTTCGCCACAGTAATACAATGTTTCTGAATCATCATGTATTGGTTTTACTAGTGTCGTTCCGATACCGGTTTTTGGCCCCCGATATTGATTCCAATACCCAGCTTTGCAGTATCGGCCGATGCCGATACCATACCGATACCTAAGGTTTTGTTTTTTCTCACAATGAAAAAGCTGTCCTGCCATTGGTTCAGAGCATTCAATAGGATATCTTAGATTGGCATCCAGTGAACATGTCACGTATCAGTGAATGTCATGCACGAGCAAGACACAAGATGCTGCATCCAAAGTCCTATATTAGCGTTGGAATTAATGGTATCGGCATGTTACTTGTTATTACTCACTGATACCGATACCACTTTTTAAATGCAGTATCAGTGCCTCTGCTGATACCAGTATCAGCATCAGAACAACACTAGGTTTTACTTTAGCTATACCATACAGAGGTAAAAAATTATCCATGTAAGAGTTAGGACAGATCAAGTACTACTGAGAGACTATACTTTAGTTGATCTATTTTCAATGTTTGTGTTTTTGACAGCTGCCGTTCCTTCTGACAACCAGCAGAACCTGGAGGAGGAGGCATCAAGTTCTAACAGCCAATTACAAAGTGGCTGTCTCAATCCTTAAATCTGTGCTACTATGGTCTAAAACACTACATGTATAACTGGTAAGAACTGTTTTTCCCCCCACTATTTTATTTTATGTATTTATTTTTTTAAACAGTCCAAACCATTCTGTTGGACTGGTTCGTTTCATTTTGCTCGAAAAATCCTAACTATTGTTTTCCATAGTTCTAGCCCACATATTAAACCATGGAATAGTTATTAAACTAAGAAATGTACAGTATGAGACAAATTCCTTCTTCAAAGAGTCTAAAAAACCCATTGGACCAGGTAGTTGATGTACTTTTTGCTTGATATGGTTGTGATAAATGGTGAAATATCACACAGCCAATAAATACAGAGAAAGATGGTTTTAGAATCTTTTACTTTACCGTAAGTTGAACATTTACATTAGGCATGTCATCGTTGTGTGACCTTGGAGGTCATGGTACATCGATTTACAAGTTCACAAATAAAAACTTAAAGCAGCCTTCTTAGTTGTGGGTCAAAAGATGTCCCAGTTTTCTGAAATGTAGCATACTTGTGACCATGTTTTCTCATTTTACCAGTTATTCATCTTTTAAAAATAACCTTTATTAGTCTCACAATAGGGAAATGAGGTTTGTGTGCTTTTGCGCACGCATGTCCACCACCTGCTATTTGTCATGAGCCCCAACATACAAGCTCATCTGTGAAACTCAGTAGAGGGAATCTCATGGCTTGGGCTCGCATGGCCAATAATCAACAACACGGCGGAAGAGGCAACACGAACATCGAAATCTACTGAAAAATGCTTGGAAGATGTAATTGAAGCACAAGCATGTAGAAGTCACGTTTTAGCACATTTTACCGTGTGTGGGAGCTTGAAAGCGCTCTGTTATGAATGTGTGTCCCGTATCTATTCCTGATATTGTTGCTAGGTGCATGATGTTATTATTAACATCATTGTTAACCCTGTTTCTTTCTTCCTTTTTGCTCTATTTCAGATAGTGAGGAGAACTGAAAGGGGAAAGGGTGTTGACTGACAGAGGGTGGGGGTTAGTTTTCTTTTACTCCCCATCCTCTGGTATTCATTCAGTGCTGTCCAAACACATCCACATCACTGCACACAGTCACATAGACACACACAAACATACATATGCTCACAAACACACGCACACACCACTTCTTGTCTCTCCCATTCTGTCTTTGAGCTTGTCCTTGCTTGATGGATAGCTTGCTGGCTACAATGAACACCGCCGACCAGTAGAGAGCAGTAAAAGTAACTGAGCTTATTACTTTGAATGTAGCACAGAAGACTAAAAGCAAAGATTCCTCTCTGAAAATACTACTTCCGAAATTTTAGTCCTTAGTTGGGTTCAAGTCTCACCGGTTCCTCGGTGTGGTGGTGGGGGAAAGGATGTTCCTCTCTCTGTAGGTGGTCTCTTTTCCACTTTGCGTCTTCATGTTTTGGGGGTCCTTCAGTGCCCCCACCCTCTGTCAATCCCCCCGCTCCCGCTGCCACCACGGCCGGCCACCCCAGCCACTTCGTTGCCATGCCAACAGAGACCCTTGCTCCAGCTCTGCCAGATAGCAAGGCCACTGGCACTGCAACACCTTTCAGTTCCACTGTACCTCTCCGAATTCTTAACAAGGGTCCAGACTACTTCAGGAGACAGGTAATGCTTCTTAACTTAGCACTCACACAATCAGTGACCTCAACCAGTGTCCTAAGTTCAAATCATTAAAATATAACCAACCTTTTTTTCCCCCTCTATAACCACACTGCCTGTCGCCAGAGCCCAGCCTTAAGGGGGGGCACGTGAAATGCATGGGCAATTATTATGAAATACCCTACCGACAGCATTTACTTTGCTCGCATCTATTCATTGAATGACACCTTTGCGATGCAGCTGACCTCGTTCATTTTCTCCTTGGAGATGTATTATCAAGCCACAACTCATTGGATTAATAAGGAACTGTTACCTTTGATTGTATTATACCATTCTAATGCAATCTTACTAATTATTTGCTGTATGGCAAATACAATTGTCAATCCAAGGGCTCCGGGTGGCGGAGTGGTACCGTCACCTGCCTTTGGTGCAGGTGGCATGGGTTCACCGCCCCGCCCGGGAGACCATGTTTGTGTGTGTGTGTGTGTGTGTGTGTGTGTGCATGTTTGTGTGAGTGTGTGGAAAAATACAAAGAAAAAATAAAACAACTCTTAAAAAAAAAATTGCCACATCCAATATGGCGGATGCACTGACATGTCACTTCCAATGGGCCACCTGTTTGAACGGTGTCTGCAGCAGAATTAAAAAATAAAAAGTAAAGCAAACTCGAACCTCATTCTAGAGTAATCAATTGAATAATCGATAGATTAATCGATTCTAAAATTATTCGATAGTGACAGCACTACTTATGACGGTTAGATATTTTGCTATACTGAGCTGTAATAACAGCTCAATAATGTTACTGGACTGGACTGGTATTTGAGTTTGTATATAGAACTGTAGACTAAACAGCACAGGCCTGTATGATTGCACGAATGACCACTGAAAATAACACAAATTTATTGGACAACAGCCACTGTCTTAGCTTCTTCTATTAAGTAACTGCTGTACACTGACTCAAAGGAAAATATTTCACGAAGAAAAAGCACAATATGATCTCAGGCCAATGTATGCATTCTCTACATTTAGCACCAAATTCAAATAAGAAGCAGTAGACTGCAAAATTAATAGTCAAAATGCTATCACGTCTAAAGGCTTACTTATGTTACAGTATATTTGCCCTTACACACAATTCTAGATGCTTTGCACATTGTGAAAAAGAACTCCAGCACAGAGGAACTGTATTACTTATGTTCTCCTTGCTCGGTGTTAATGTTGTATGTATTTGTTTTAGGTTGAACCCAACCCAAAACGCCTCAGCGCTGTTGAGAGACTCGAAGCTGACAAAGCAAAGTATGTTAAGAGCCAAGAGGTTATCAACGCTAAACAGGAACCAATCAAGCCGCCAATTCTAGCCAAGACTGCTATTGTTCATACCCTTCATTCAAAGAGATCTTCTGGAGTGTGTGGTGGAGTACACGGAGGCGGAGTACCTTTCAAACCTTCAAATAACAACGCCAAGTCAGACACATGTGCAACCAGTAGCGCCAGCAGCAAACGGGAGAATTTGAACCTGGAGATCCTCAAAAATCTCCTTAACTCATCGTCTTCTCCGGGAGCAGGCTCTGAAGGGCTCAGGGGCGGAGCTAAGAGTGCTATGTTGATGAGGTCATCTGGGGGACTAACAAGGAGTTGGACACCTTCCAGGTAAAAGATCAAGCACTGCTACTGTTTTGTGTTTTCATGGAGCCTTTATGGGGGAAAAGGTTGAGGGAGTTTATCCAATTGCAATAATATTTTTTTTTTCAATCTCAAATGTTCCCTGTTAATCTTAAGATTTGAATACATAATTTTAGTTTTCATTTAAATATTTATTTATATTAATTGGCAAAAGTTGAGCATGTCATGGAACGACATACAACTGTGTCGGACAAATAAGACTATAACCCTAAATCTGATGAGGCAAACACAGTCAAGATTTTCAGTTCCAATTGGGGTCCATTACTTTAATCATCCATTTGAATCTCTTATTTTAAACCATACTTTCTGGTAGCATGTCTTTTATGACACAAAAAGCTACTGCATTTGTGATATCTAGCTGTCTAGGCATTGTTTTGACGTGACCCACCTATTTTTGGGTTAGCAATGGAACTGGAACATGTGATTGACAGTAGTGCTGTGACTATAGAATGTTTTTAAAATTGAATATCCTATCATCGATCAATCGAGTAATCAAGTATTTTTTTTTGTTAATCCACTAAAGATGGACCTAAGTTTGAGTGGATAAAAGCACTCAATTTATTATCTTCTATACATTGCATTATTTAGCACCAACAAAATTAGCCTATGCTAAGCAGTTAGCAATCGTGATTAGCATTAGTGCGCTAACGATTACTACTTGAGGTAAACAAACACTAACAACCATTTAGTGTAGGGGTGTCAAGCATACGGCCTGCAGGCTTAATCCAGCCCGCAAGATGCTCTTGAAAGAAAAAAAGAAACAAGAGTAATGTCGGACCAATGAATCTGACGGCCAAAATCAAAATGTAATTTCACAAGCAATCCTCAGATGAGCAATGCAACTTGTACATGGAATTGACCTGGATGTCATTATTTTACACACAACCTAAAGTTACGGTTTCCTGAAAGAAAAAACAAAAAAAGTAAAATAAAAACATAGACCAACTTAAATCAAACATAAACATGCTGAATGTGACACACATTCAGCATTGGTAACAAACACATGATATGGATTAACGTCCTATAACTTAGTTAACTGCGCCACACAATGTATTCTGGCAACAATATATATGCAAAACAGGTAGATATAACACTTCCGGAACTCATACGGGCAAAATGCTGCCACGTTCCAATTGCATTTGTGTTATTTTTTGGAACAATATATTTAAAGTTGAGCCCCACTATTTAGTGCTGGCCTGCAAATAGCGAAGATGTGTCTTGAATAAAAACCCAGAAACTCAATACTTAGTCAGTGAGCGTTTTTAAAGGTCACATACTATTCTACTTTTCCACATATACTAAAATAGTTGTCAAATGTGTAAAAGACATGTCTGTGACATGCATTTGTCAAAATGTACTTTGGATGTAATATTTTTGCTGTTCCCAAATCAGCCAAAAAACACTCTGTTCCAAACAGCCTGTTTTAGGGGCGTGTCACTTTTATGTAAATAGCTGCACCAGGCCACGCCTAGGCCATACCCCTCTCTCTTGAAGGGGCTGTGATTTTGGCTCCGCTAGCCATGTGCTAATATTGTGAATGGAAACAACTGGTCATGGCGAGCAAAAGCAGTGTGGTACAACCGTACCAATTTGAGAGAGGCAGACATGTCTTTTACACATTTTAGAACTATTTTAATATATGGAAAAGTGGCACAACATTTTACCGTAATAAAAAGTAGCATAATGTTACTACAGAGACTATAGCGTTAGTTTGCCGTAACCGGCAACTCTCCCGCGAGTGTTATTTTGCCGTGAATGAATCCGATTTGCCATGAATGCTTGTAGTCTTTTACAACCGGTTATGAGTAACACAAATGTCCACATTTGGGCCACTGCGCGGTCGCAACGTGCAAGCCGTCTCGTTGAGACCACTTAGCGGCCAGTTACCATTACAAAGTCACGTCAGCTAGGTGGCGAGTTGTCATCATCACGTTTATTAATCAGACTCAGGTCCACATAACAAACACACATAACATATAAAAGAGGAAAGGATTAAAAAAAATATATATACAAATAATAATAATAATAAAAAAAAAAAATATATATATATATATATATATATATATATATATATATATATATATATATATATATATATATATATATATATATAACAGCATAAAATAAGCGAACTTACACCTCAACAGATGAGACAATTGTACCAATATGACCAAAAATGGGATCCATATCGTACAGCACTTAACTTAGAATTTGTCAGCAACTGTATGATGCCATTCTGTGACCCATTTAGCCTACACATAAATCCATACATCAAGTGCCTCATTAAACCCTCAAATGAGTTAATTCTGGCTGTACAGAACAACTCACTAGCACTACTCCACCTGGGCTTATTTAAAAGAATCCTAAAAGCATCATTATAAGAAACCTGAAGCTTGTAGAGGCTTACTTTTTTAAACCTTGCCCACAAAGGAGCAGTATACAAAGGTGTACAAAATGTTTTAAAAAGGTTTACCTTAACAAGGTCAGAACACCAATAAAACTTTCTACACAACATATTAGCTTGTGCGTACAACATGCGACGCTGCCTGTACATGTCATCATCATCGCACAACAGATCTGTAATGATGTGTCCAAGATACTTAACTTTACTACACACAGTTAACACATGTCCAGACAGGGAGAAAGATGGGAATCTAAGGTCCTTATCCCCCTTTGCCCTGCAAATCAGCACCACACTCTTCTTTGCATTATATTTAATATCAAATTTTACACCATAGTCAGAACAAATATTTAGCAGTTGTTGAAACCCTGCACTACTAGGTGACATAATAGCAAGGTCATCTGCATACATAGGATGGTTGACCACAGTGTTGCCAAACATGCAGCCAGTATTACACTGCCCGAGTTGCTCTGACATATCATCCATATACACATTAAACAAAACTGGAGAAAGAATCCCTCCTTGGCGAACTCCGTTCCCAACACCAAACCGAGCAGAGGTCGCTCTCCCCCACTTAACCTGCATACTCTGATTGGCGTACCAGAATGCCAGAATCCTAATTATAGTTTTAGGTACTCCTCTTTTATGCAATTTACAAAACAATTTATAATGATTAACCCCATCAAAAGCCTAGGAGGCATCAATAAAACCAACTAAAACAGAGGAGTTTGCCCTTCTGTACGTATCAATCATTTCTTTCAGAGAATAAATACATAAATCTGTACTATGTTTGGACTTAAAACCAAATTGGTTGTTAGTACTAACAAGATATGGATTTAATCTGTCCAATAATATTTTCTCCAGTACTTTAGAGAGTACACTGGCCAGAGCAATCGGTCTGTAATTATCCAGACTTGACACTTTACCTGCCTTATCCTTAATAACAGGAACCAGGGTAACCACTAACATATTATTTAGTAAAATACCGTGGGACAAACAGCTCGAAAAACGTATAGCTAAAAGAGCTGCAACCTTCGGGCCTGCATTTTTAAGGTGCTCAGCAGAGATGTGATCTGAACCACAGGATTTATTGTCAGCTAGCTGTGAGATAGCTAGCAAAACTTCATTGGTTGATATTGCTTCTATGTCGTAATTAGCTATATTACCTACTTTATATATCTCACTATCAACACAGTCACGGAAAAATAACTTCCGTGTTTTATTGATGTCACAAAGTCACGGAAGTTTAATCTTGTCGTTTGAAGCACACATTTTAGAAAGGAGGAGAAAGCTAAAGAAGCCCAACCTTGCTGTCACAAGATGAATTCTCGCGGTATTTGTGAGTTCACAAACCCCGGAGAATACATCTTGAACCGCTCCCGTTGATTTCCGCCGATCCGAACCCCTGGTGGTTTGGACCAATCACAGAGCGACATTGTGTTTGGGGGCGTGATATCCAACTGTGACGAAACCAGCACGCCAGAGCCTAAAATGGACGAATGGACGCTGCAATTATTTTTGTTCTTGCAGAATTATTCACCGTTTCCTTGTTGAATGTTGAACAGCGAGAGGCGCTTCATGAATTTCTAGCTGGTAAGATGGTCGTGCTTTCCCCCCTTCGGAAAGAACGAAGATGAAATTTTCACCCATGGCCGTGATTGGTTAAAACAAACATGTAGATTGTAGAATGACACATTGTCCAATCAGCTCAAATTATTGTAGAGAATGTCCCGCCTTTCCTGACCAAATTACTGTGGAGAAGTACCAGATGGATATTGTGGAGAACCGGAGTAAAGTGCATATCCATATGGCTATTGCCAGGTTAAAAGAAGCCGCGGATGGATATTTTTCATACCTGGTTGGATTGTAGACAAGCCGGGATGCATAATAGAAAACCTCACTAAAGAGCATTTTCATACTTTGGGCTCTTTAAGCAGACAAGTAACATCTGCCATTCGGCCACTAGATGATGCACTAACAGAAGAAATCAAACCACAGCCACCATTGCAATACTGCGTGTGTCTTCAAAAAAAGTCAGTGTATAAAACATGGACGGCCCAAACATGATTCCGGCGGAGCTTCGAGGCAGAAAATATAAGTCGACCCATTTTATCTATTTATAGTCAACTTATCTAACTTTTTTTTCCAACCGATGGGTTTTAGTTTCAAATTTGGGGTTTTCCTTTACTGACTACTCTGACAGAGAGCAGCATGGCTCTGGTGGTAGATTTCGTCTCCCAACTTGAAGGTTGTGACTAGGGGTGTGAATTGCCTAGTACCTGACGATTCGATTCGTATCACGATTCACAGGTCACGATTCGATTTGATACCAATCCCGATACGAATTTATAAGTCGATTGTTGCGATTTTTTTTCATTCAAATTTAGAAAATACTAATCAGTAAGCTTGTAGAGTGTAAGATTTATATGAAAATGTATTATTTATTTATCTGAAATTTCAGTCTTATAGAGGTTGTAATCTGTTTCATGTTTGAACAGCATTAAAATAAAATATTAAGGCTTAATGTTCCGTTCATATAACATTCTTCCATGCTCAAGGTGTGAGTCCTAACCCGAAGTCAGACGTTTTGTTGAATATTTTTCCATTAAAAATGGAAGTTTAAAAATCGATTCACACACACACACACACACAAAAAAAAGGCAATGATGATAAGACGTTGAATCGGTAAGACTACCGAATAAACAATTCTGAGCTCTTAAAAAAAAAAAAAAAAAAAAAAGATTTTTTTTTTTATTGAATCGATTCGAGAATCGCGCGATGTAGTATCGCGATATATCGCCGAATCGATTTTTTTTTTAACACCCCTGGTTGTGACCATGCTGAAGTGTCCTTGACCTTACTAGTTCCTCCTGATGTCAGGGAATGAGGACAGCGTAAAACACTTTGATTTCCTTTAAGTTGGAAAAGCATAGTGCATGTAAACTTAACGAGTGATTCGTCCTTCCTTGTGTCTTTAACACCTGTTTACTTTTCTTTTCTTCTTGCTTCTAGGATGCCAATAACCTACCGATCCACAATGGCTCTGAATGAGCAACCGCAAGACTCTGCTCCCAGTCCAAGCACCTCACATTCGCTGCGCTCATTTTCCCATTCGTTGAAGGTTCCTCCAGGCAGCACCGGCGGACGGTGCAGTCCGCAGCTGGTGGGAAACCTCAATCTCAGCAGAGTACTGGATGAAAGAGGAGGTGAAGGAGGTGTTACGGAAAGATCGCGGTCTCCGCTACCCCCACTGCTGACATCCCACTCCTCTTCCGACCTTCTGCGACTGTGCAACGGCAAACCTCTCCGCACCGCTCGATCGAGCAGCTCCTCAGCTCCACCACTCCCGCCGAAACCCAACCCTGCTTTCCTCCCGCCACCAGCCCTCTCATTGTCACTACCTCCCCCTCGTCCAAATGTATCCCCGTCACCCTGCAACAACACAACCCTTCAATCGCAGTCATGTGACGTTGGAGAAGCCGCCAATCCTTCACCCGATCCCAACCTGGAGTTAGAGCTTGGTTCCTCCGTAGCACGTCGTTCCTCTCTACATAGGTCCAAATCCGACCTGTCGGACCGTTATGCCCGAGCTGGCGCTGACGTGGAACGTTTTTTTAACTATTGCGGCCTCGACCCCGAGGAACTGGAAGCCGTCGGTCCAGAGAACTTTGCTCGGGCCAATTCAGACATCGTCAGCTTGAACTTCCGATCGGCTTCCATGATTTCCTCTGACTGCGACCAGTCGCGGCGGTCCTCAAACGACGGCCTGTCGGATGGGGACGACGGAGAAGACGAGGATGAAGAGGCCGGAGAGCGAGTACCTTACGGCATCTCTGCTGTGGAGCGGAATGCGCGAGTCATTAAGTGGCTGTACAGCATCAAACAGGCACGAGAAACGCAAAAGGTCTCGCATGTCTAGCTGACGTCCTCCAATGCTGAAGATGTGATCGACCTAGTGCTCTCAACTGGTCAAAGACTGCTTTGAGGGTGACATGGACAGTTAAAAAAAAAATCAGCAAGCAAAAGAATAGAACCCAAATGCTCATTACAGGACATTTCTGAACATTAACTGTATTTTGGGAAATGTTTTAACATTGGCTCCAGCAACACGAACAATGTGACTGCCTCATAACAAAGAGCTACTGACCTATTATAGAGGACAATCCTTCAGTCCTCAGAGTCATAATAACCTGCTTGCCTGTTCAGCTGTTAAAATAGGTCAAGTGATGCGTATGAAAGAGAGCGAGTGCACCAATCAAACCGTGAGAACATAGGGATGGAACTGTTGTGGCTACTTCAAAGATTTTACGTTCGTACAGAATGTCATAGTTCCGCAAATAGTCGACTAATACACACAATACCGTATTTCCTCAAATAGCTTGATTCTAAAAGATGCTTGAAGGCCTCTCCACATACACATTTTCTCTCTCAAAAAAAGGTTGCGGCTGTAGTTACATTTACATCTATGTGTATCTGGTGGCATATCTGCATAGCAGATACATCGTACGTAGTTTGACATCACATCAGCAGCACAACGGGTAACTCCCCGCTGAATTCCATGGGTCATCCTAAACCAGAGTAACAAACTTCACCAACTCTTCTCTCACTTGTAATTCATTAAATCACACTTTTATTGTCCACCGATTTTGTAGTTTTCCAAATTGGTACTCTTAGTGCTTAAAACCGCTCATTGTTAATAAACCAAGCCATGAGAATTGGGTTGAAAAGAAATCAATGAATAAAGCACATGACATAAAGTACATGTCTACATGATCTTACCAACTGTGCTTTGTCTACTTGACTTGCAAATTGCCGTGGCAGGTACGTTAATCAAAACTGCAGGTTAGGAAAGAAGCTAACTTTTTGATAGTCAAGAAAGAAAGGACTCACAAATAGAAATGGATAATGTGAGCCTGGAGAATGTTGCGTATATAAACACCCACGGCCACTGTTTGAGGAAACACGGTACTCAACTAAATAAATATGTTACAGCTCCACATGAGCAATTGTTTATCATTTTTGTGAACCTCAAGTAGAAGCAGAGCCATCTACATCACCCTTGCTCATCCAGTTATCACACATCAAAATGTTCTGTTGAGAAATGTTTTTGTTGCATTGTCAAGTGACCTCCCAAAGTCTGTTAAGCAGGTGCACCATGAGACCAAATTTAAGTAATTGGTATTTTTTTTTCTGTTTTTGAATGAAGGGGAAAGAACGGCAAAACGGCATTTGTCTTAATGAGTCATAACTAGGTTTGTGTGTTAATGATTAAATCATTTAGCTCATGTTGGTATTGGTTAATGCTATGATGAGACGGATGTTGTAAGTTGGGTTTCACCGAGCTTCAGTTCGCAATAAGGTGGCTTATCCCAGAGAAGGAAGAAAACCACAAACATGACAGAACACAATTTTATGCCACACACTTTCTCCGACATTAGACCAATGAGTACATTTGCATATAAATGTATCTTCACCGTTGTCATGAACATTTCACAGGATTGTTTAGGCGTTCAATTTGTTTTGTTTGTTTTAATTCTGAATCAACAATTTATTTTTTTAACCATACATTCAAAATACAGAAGTACAAAGTTCACAAACTGATTCATATCCATAGTGTCATTTCAATTATTTCATTGCCTTTTGTTTGGGTGTGGAAATGCTCAGCAAACCGTGCTGAGGAGACTTCAATATGATTTATATGAAGTAATTGCTGCCTTCTGTCTTGGACCTTCTTAGGTGGTTCAGGCAAACCTAATATCCCTCATGCTGAAATTCAACGTTATGCTGGGAATGTCTGTCTGCTGAATAAAATTAAAGTCCATGATCATAAGGTCGAACTGAGAAGAAAAAAAAAGAATGTTAATGCAATCATTTGTCAGTTGTATCATTGCACGACATTCACAATGATGTGGGAAATGTTTAGACACTTAACACCTTAAGTTAAAGCAATACCTACCAATTATATTTGTCTGTTCACTGTTCCAAGCCATGTCATAGTACAGTAAGAAGGCTCTGTAAGAACATTGTAGTCATGTGCCAGTGTTCTCCAACTGTGTTTGTAGTTGCTTTTACTACTAAATGACATCCTTGCATCGTAGATGTAGAACAATTTTGCTACATTCAAGGTGTTGCTTCAAACTCAGTCTAGTATCGCTCTGATTTCACCTCTACGTCTCTTATCTGATAATAAAGGCTCCTAATTGTATATGGTTCAGCTCCACCCACCCTCCACCCTCAGTTTTTGTCTGCACAATGTCATTTATACCACCGCATGCTACACGCTGGACCGTGTCAACTCCGTTTTCATTCTCTGCTTCAAGGGTGTCACATGAAAGCAATATGTCACTGAGTGCCAGACAACTTACCAAATGATGAAACCATCATTTATGCAAGTACCGGTAATGGAGAGCGTAACGTTAGTCACAGTTGAGATCAATCGGTTTGTAGCAGAGTTAAGTGGCTTTGCAAACATGATTCTGAGCTGGAAACTCATTGTAGAGCTAAGCAGTTCAAAGTATTTGATTTTTAGCTTCCAGACCATCCCTTTATAACAGGGGTGTCCAACTCCTGTAGTATTTGAGCGCGAAGGAACTATTTCTCCTGCATTATTGTAAGAGTGAATGGAAGCTAGTCCAACTTTCTTATGAAGGCTAAGCAAGTATCCATCCATATGTTGCTGTTAAACGCCCTTGTCCTGTCTTTCTAGTGGAATTCAGAAAAAAAAGTCTCTGTCAGAATTAAGAAAACAATGGTGTATTGTTCTTGCAGTGTCATCATACTTTGCTATCAGTTCTGTCTGCAAAGTTTGTTTCATTGTTAGATTTGGATTTGCAAAGATCCTATGTGGTACATTTTTATTTCTATGTGTAAATGATTAAGATAAAATGTACAAGTGCTTTGGTGATGGGGGAGGGTGGGATCAGTGTGGGGTTTCTGTTTTTTTTTTTTTTTTTTTTTTTTCTCCGTTTTACAGTTTGCATTTTAGAAACAATTCTGAGCAGCATTGCTTGGTAATTGCCCTCAGTACAGATCTGTCTGATCTAACCGGCAGAAAGCTTGTGTTGGCTGTGTTTTGCCGTGGAGACGTTCCATTTTACTTGACTGAAGAATAAAAACATTCATGTTTAGTTTCTTTTTCTTTTTCTTTTTTTGTGCATTCTTCCAATAAATGGCTTTTTGCCATTGACTGAACTTCTTTTTTCTTTTTTTTTTACCAATGTAATCCAACTCTTGGCTAGTTTGCCGTGGGCACAGTACCTACCTACTATCATCCCTAACTAATTTTGAGTAAATAGCAGAGGTGGGCATCGTCATTGACAGGAATTGACAATTGACAGAAGTTGCCAACCTCTGGTATAGCTCACGTATTCTGGAAACTATTGATCTAAAATGCTAATTTGTATGTATAAAAATTCATAGAATATATTGAGAGATGTAAAATGGAAAAACAAGAGTCGTGTCTCAAACATTGCTGATCCACTTATCTCGAATCTGCATAATGTCAGAGAAGTGTTCTGACGTTTGTTTTCGCAGATCCACTAGTCTAGTGCCTTCTACTGGCCAAAGTTCCAAACGTATTAACATATTAGGTTCCATCCATCCATCTTAACCGCTTATTCCTTACTAGGGTCGCGGGGGTGCTGGAGCCTATCCCACCTGGCTATGGGCAGTAGACGGGGTACACCCTGAACTGGTTACCAGCCATTCGCAGGACACACAGAGACTAACAACCATCCACACACACAAGCACACCTACGGACAATTCGGAGCGCCCAATTAACCTGCCATGCATGTCTTTGGAATGTGGGAGGAGACTGGAGCCACGGGGAGAAAATGCAAACTCCACCCAGGGAGGCCGGAGCCTCGACTCGAAGTCCAAGTCCTCAGTACTCGAAGGAGTATGTGCAAACCCTCCATATTAGGTTCCTAGAAACTTAATAAAGGTGTAGAGGCGCAGCATCGGAAACGCTGAAGTGATGTATAAAAACACGGGAAAGAACTTGAAGTCAACCTGTTGTTAGTGTTTATCAAGAAGTAACGTTAATTTGATAAACATAAGTATTTCCCGAGGTTAAATAACTACTTTATTCACGTAAAACATTTTTCCTTATTAGACACCACTATCTCGTCGTCGTCCTAGTTTTTGAAGGTGATGTCCGACATTGATTGGCATGAGGGGTACAGACCACCGCCCACTCGCCGTAGCGAAAAGTGAAGCCAACGGCGGCCATCTTGCTTTGCCAAACGGTGTGTCCCTGACTGCTACTCAGATTCGTCTGCATCTTGTCAGAACCATCAACAATTAAATGAAAGCAAGCCTATCAGCTCCCCCCGCCCCCTAAAAAAAAAAAGATTGTGAAATGTAAACTAAGTCACGATTTACAATGCTGATATGATATAGGGGCCTACTCGATCCAGCCAGTGAAGTTTGTTCTTTGCGAGGCTTTCATTAATCCATACAAGTTATTCTTACGGAAAACACGCATTGATAATTTTTTTTAGCCGAAATAAATAAATAAATAAATAAATAAATTGACAGTAACTGTGGCAACGTAAAATGGCTGCCCTTTGACTTCAGCCGCCAGAGGTCACTGTAGTCTCGATACACCCGTGGGGGAACGTCATAACCACGTGATATCATGTTACGGAGCACTAGCTAGCAGTTGGTTTGTTGCTTTCCTTGATGTACGGTTTCTTTTATTCAGGTTGACCGATGGTAAGTAGTAACGTTTCGGAGGGGGTGTAAATGATAGCGGATATTTTTTTTCCACGCCACAACTTTGGTCTCTCTTTTTTTTTTTTTCCCCTCTCCGTACATGTAGCTATGATACACAGTTCACTTCATGATTGTGTGCTACTTTGTGTTTAACTTTCACATAAAATTTCAATGAAACATATTTATGTTTTTAGTCGTACGTGCCAAAATCTTGAAAAACTCAAGGGGTATGAATACTTTTTCAAGCCGCTGCAGTTATGCTTAAATGCCACAATTAACAAGTTAGTAACTATTGTAAACACATCTCTTGTGCAAAACTACAACTCACTAAAAGTGAGATGCATATTTTAAAATATTAAAGCTCAAAAGCTTGCAGTTAAAGCACATCTTGCTAGTTTCATTTCATTGATTGTGGTGGTGTTTAAAGCCAGTCAGATGAGAATTCACATAGTTTGTCATTGCTGTATTTACCAAGTCATCATATCATATATTCTTTTTGTGCAGAAATGAACTTGTGCCTGCAAGGGGAGGAGAGCTTTCGTCATTGCTGCCAAGCCCTCCTGAAGCTTTCTGATCAGTTAAGAGATGGCTGGAGTTGGGAGTCTATCCAGGTGAGGAATTGTTTACAGGTAACGTGGCTTTGACAAAGACATGTCGACATGTGTGACTAATGTGAGTTTATTATTAGGGCTCAGAGGAGGGCTACATGAGAAAGACTGCTCTCAGGTCAGTCTTCATCAATTCCAGGGCTCCATGGAATCCTGAAAGCTCATATTCTGACTTGGAGTCAAACACTTCTTGCCACATCATATGTGATCAACTAGAACAGGTAAAAAAAATCTGAAGAAGTGAACAAAGTGGCTGGGGAGAAGGAATTTTCGGCTCCCTTTGCTAAATTTGCTGCACCCGTGTTCCAACCCTAGATTAGCGTGGCAGGCAACAATTGGATGGATGGCTACAGAAATTCTTATCTTCTCTCCAGGGTGCTGTGGCTGATGAAGTGGATGGCACAAATAATGACTTTGATCATGAACACGATGAAGATGCGGTGTCTGGAGGCAGCAGTCATGTACTTCAGTATGAGTATCACATCCTGTATTCTTGCAGCTATATGACACCTGTGCTCTATTTCAGAGCCTCTACTTTAGGTGAGTTGTTCCTTCCCTTTATCACCACTAGATGGGGCTGTAAGCACTGAATAGCACTGCTTGCGCAAGCATGTGTTGAGTCAGGGCTTGATTAGTTTTCTTTTATGTGTATATCAGAGGGGAGGAGTCTTTCTCTGGATGAAGTGTGGAGTTGTGTTCATCCAAACTTCAGGTTGCGACTGCAGCACAGCCCGTTGACAACCATCACGCAACAGGTAGTCTTTAGCTTTGTCATGGACTTTGACTGACGCTCAACATGGACGTTTATCGGCTGTTAACTTCTGTCATTGCGTGTTTTGTCTGTCAGGAGCATCCACTGCTGGGTCAGCCTTTCTTCATGCTCCATCCCTGTAAAACGGAAGAATTTATGAGACCCGTGATGCAGTTACAAAGACAGCAGCATGGGTAAGATGGAGGTTAATGTTTTCACATGTCAGTCATCACAAAATCATATGTGGAATAATTTCATACATTTTCACAAATTGATACTGTTGGTCAGTCCCCTCGTGTGTAAGTTAATCTTCAAATTATTGGCCAATATAAAGTGTGTTTTGTTGAAAAGTGATCTAGAAATTCCGCCCACCATTAGCAATATTAAAATAATAATAAACACAAAATACATTATGAGTCACATACTTCCATCCATCCATTTTCTTGACCGCTTATTCCTCACAAGGGTCACGGGGGCTGCTGGCGCCTATCTCAGCTGGCTCTGGGCAGTAGGCGGGGGACACCCTGGACTGGTTGCCAACCAATCGCAGGGCACACAGAGACGAACAACCATCCACACTCACGCACACCTAGGGACAATTCGGAGCACCCAATTAACCTGCCATGCATGTCTTTGGAATGTGGGAGGAGACCGGAGTACCCGGAGAAGACCCACGCGGGCACGGGGAGAACATGCAAACTCCACCCAGGAAGGTCCGAGCCTGGACTCGAACCGGAGACCTCAGAACTGGGAAGCGGACGTGCTAACCACTCGTCTACCGTGCCGCCCGAGTCACATACTTTATTTTCTATTTGTCTGTCCGCATGTGTAGGAAGGTGAACTACATTTTGACATGGCTCAGCGTGGTCGGCCCCCTGGTGGGTTTGGATATTTCCCTGAAGTACACCACCCTGCAGACTCATCAAACTGATCATGAAGCTGCTCCACATCCCTCTTCACCATCTTGACTGCAGAGGTCACCAAGAGCCAATTCCACAATGACATTACAGCACAATTTGTACTTAAAACACATAACCGCTTGTTTTGCATCTGTCAGCTGCCATTAACCTCAAACCTTTGAGAACCAAGACACCATAAATTCTTAGTTGTATTCGGACAGTGCCAATTCACAACAGGTGTTCGGACAAGGTGGCGAGAGGTGAGTAGGGCATGCTGTACATGGACAGAGAAGGGCTTGAGGGCATCATTGAAGATCCCTGGCAATATTTAATAATTAATAATACCGACATTAACTGTACTGAGCGTGTCTGCATCACCATCTGGAAGATGGTTCCACAGGCGAGGAGACTAATAACTGAAAGATCCCTTCCTACCCCTTTCATCTATTTGTTAGTGTGTGGAGGAAGACAGATGTGCTGTGTCAATCTTATTCTGTGTGAGGTGTATGATTATGATTATATTGATACCATATTAGTTAAACAAACTGTGAAAATAAAGTCTCGTGAAGTCCGGCCCTTAATCAGATCTTTACCAAAGTATAATGGTTTCTTCTCCGGCCCATGTTACAGTATAAAGTTGTAGCTCTGTATTATTTATTTATTTATTTTTAGCACCATGCTTACCTTTTAATGTAAGCATGAAAATGATGCAACAAATGCTAAGAGCTTTGCTTATTACAGTATTTTGTTATAAACCCAAATGTTTTATTTTTTATATTTATTTGTTTTAATTTGTGGTTAGCACGTCCGCCTCCCAGTACTGAGGACACACGTTCGAGTCCAGGCTTCGGCCTTCCTGAGTGGAGTTTGCATGTTCTCCCCGTTCCTGCGTGTCTTCTCCGGGTACTCCGGTCTCCTCCCACATTCCAAAGACATGCATGGCAGGTTAATTGGGCGCTCGTAATTGTTCTAGGTGTGACTGTGAGTGTGGATGGTTGTTTGTGTGCCCTACGATTGGCTGGCAACCAGTCCAGGGTGTCCCCCGCCTACTGCCCAGAGCCAGCTGGGATAGGCTCCAGCACCCCCCGTGACCCTTGTGAGGAGTAAGCGGTCAAGGAAATGGATAGATGGATGTTTTATTAGCTTGAAAACATGGACTTTACCGTATTTTATTTAATATTGAGACATCATATGAAGTCTCAGTATTGTATGTAATGAAACAATTTTCCCTCAGTTTCAGATTAAGTTTGCAGAAAACATTTCTATTGAATCCTACAATAACTACAGCCATTCTATCCGATGGCATAATACCACAATCGGGTTGTTTTTCATAGTGATCATGGGATACATGGGTCCACAACTTTGGCCACAAATTCATATCTAGCTTTTTTTCTTTCTTTCTTTCTTTTTTTTTTCTTTCTTTTTTTTTTTTTTTTTATTATTCATCATTGCTCTGTCTTGCCATCTGGAATTAATTGGTAGGCAAGGTCACATTTGAATGTACATTTTTGTGGCAGTACACTCCGACTGTATGCGTGTGCGTGTGTATGTATTTATTTATTTATTTGCGCCGCCAGAAGTGGACGCTTGAAAGGAGCCACATATCAAATTTAGTTATGAACTCGAAATAAACGCAGTCAATGTAGAGTGTGGTGATGACCAACAGATGGCGCCGGTTATCTGTTTTAAGGAACGTGGACAAATGCCTTGCTGCCAGTTAATAAATAAATAAATACCTGTACTCGTCATGTCATAGTGTCATTACAAGTAACCTATTGACAATTCCGAATATCCGGGCATTTTTGCTATTTCCGCAATGCAACGCTTCATTTCCACAGCGTAGTATTGCTTTTGCCTGTGACTAGCATGCAAACCAGCCATATTGTGAGAATATTCAAACATTTTGTTACATTTTCAAATAATAAATAATCACAAATCAAATTTCAACTATCCAAAATCCAATGCTTTTCAATGAGCAGAGAGATGCATTTCACTGAGGAAAAATGCTGTACATCAGGAAAGTGCAAAATGGGATTTATCCCACTAGGATTGTGTCACTTCGACCTCAAAGCCTTCGAGGCAAATGTAACATATGTTCACATGACAAATGGCTGCGTTAACCAGCAAATTTCTCTTCTCGCAATCTTGCTTATTGTCCATCCATCCATCCATTTTCTTGACCGCTTATTCCTCACAAGGGTCGCGGGGGGTGCTGGCGCCTATCTCAGCTGGCTATGGGAAGTAGGCTGGGGACACCCTGGACTGGTTGCCAGCCAATCGCAGGGCACACAAAGACAAACAACCATCCACACTCACAAGCACAGCTAGGGACAATTCAGAGCGCCCAATCAACCTGCCATGCATGTCTTTGGAATGTGGGAGGAGACCGGAGTACCCGGAGAAGACCCACGCAGGCACGGGGAGAACATGCAAACTCCACCCAGGAAGGCCGGAGCCTGGACTCGAACCGGAGTCCTCAGAACTGGGAGGCAGACGTGCTAACCACTCTTGCTTATTGTGTTTATCTTATTTCATAAGCATTTCATACACTTCAGTAGTTCAGTGTATAATTAGCAGCATACTGTCATGTATGTTGTGTTAGGTGAAGTTATGCTGAATAGTTATGAATGAAGAAAGCTAACTAATTTTATACCAGAGTAAAATATGTTTCAACATTCACGGTCTGTGTTTCCAAAGGAGTCACCATTGTAGTGACATCACATTGCAGTCCGTCGGTGAAGTTGGTGTACTTTTTTTTTTTTTTTTTTTTCCTGACTTCGCAAGTGGAATTTCCGAGTTCAAGGGGGTGTTCCCGTACACACTTCATGGTTTGAACTGGGAAAAGTCCGCCTCTGACCATCCTCGAATGCAACAAAAGAAGTTCCCTGACTTCACTGGCGGACTATAATGTGACGTTTTGTTTTATTCATTTTGGACACATTATTACAGGTTACATCGATCACATCACATCATTTGCAACATTGATGTCCGAAACAAGGGCTGACGGGTAGAAGCCATGGCTGTCCCCATCGATTCTTATACTAAACGCATCAGTCATATACATTGATTATGATAGTCATTGATTCCTATCGTTATCCATCAATCCCAGACTTATATCTGCACACTCCTTGCTCAGTTCATCTTGAATGTCTGTTTGTAGATTGCGGCTAGTCCCAGTCATTTGGAACTGGTGAATCGGTCCCCAGACGCCACCAACAGGCCCACCCCGCCAGGCGAGCAGCCAAGGCGAGCGCATGCTCTCTCGTTAACCAGTCGCATCTTCGCTGACCTTCGATCAGCTTTCTCACGTTGTGGCTTCCAGAAGAGTAAATCGACTTGCATTCTGATCATTGCATCCACAGCAATGTTCACTCAATTCTGGTCAGCTGTTGCCAGCATCCGATGATGCTTACTTGTAGTTCTTGATAGAATACTCCAGAGCGCTCACCAAGGCAAGCCCACCCAGCAGGGCAACCCCTGCCAGCTGCATCCAGGAACCAAATTCCCCAAACCCATTTTGAATATTGACAGCAGATTCATTGCATACTCAATATAAACTTATCACGACAGCCTACACCAAATGTCCAAAAAGAATTAAAGGCAGTGTTTACATACTTACAGGAAACAGCAATACATGTTATCAATGCAGGTGTATAAACAAGAGTTAATCATGGCAATGTCAGCAAGTAATCGCGTGTAACTCCACTTTTGGGTTAATTAGTAATATGTTACAATAATTTCATTTAGGTGAGATATAATCCACAATTTAATGTTGTGAGTTACTGATTGTAATTATTGTCTCTGCAATTCCGCTAGCACTCTTCACGATTCGTGTTGTCTTTTGAGAATATAAGTTTTCTTTTGTTTGAATTAAAATTTGACTTTTTTTTTTTTTTTTTTTTTTGTCCACGTGTTTTCAATAAATCCATTCTTTCTAAATTGTCGCACCTTTTTGGCAATGTCAGCATTTCGTTGAGTGAGATTTTCGTTGACGTAGATGTGTTTACCTTGAAGCTTGTAGTGATCTCTCAGGAGAGGATTTTTTTTTCCCTTACTTCCTGTCAACAAACCTGATCAGAACTGCCGGTGGTCGCGTCCCCCCAGTTGGAAGTGAAAAGCACATCTGAATATGCGCTGGATATACAGTTAATCCCAATTCTCTAAATTGAGTTGCTACTTGCTGTTCCAGGTACCCTGAAGATTGGTCAGAATCATCTGCGATTGTGCCGGCCGCAGCTCTCACCGAAGGGTCGCAGCGCGGCTTGATCTTGATACCTGTGACTATAACTTCGTTGATACGAAGATTCTGTTCCAAATCATCCACTTTTTGTTCCAAGGAGACAATGCGGTGATCTTTTTCTTCTCTCTCTCTCTCTCTCTCTCTCTCTCTCTCTCTCTCTTCAATTGATTTCCTGCAGAAGTGGCTCAATGCTCTTCTTCATTTCAAGTAATTCAGTGACCATTTTGTTGAGTTTTGCAGAACAGATTTTATCTCCTCACTCTCGTCAGCTCTTTTTCCCGCCAGGCATGTTGCAACAATGTAAAATCTCAATGTAAAAATCAATATAGTTAGAAGTCACGAGCCAGCGCAGGAGCGAGTACAGATGCGTCCTTGAGTCAGTCTACAATGGCAACTCCTTTGGAAACAGACTGTGAATGGTAAAACACAATTTACTCCAGTATAAAACTAGATAGCTTTCTTCATTCATAAATATTCAACATAACGTCACATAACACAACATACATGACAGTATGCCGCTATCTCCTTGCATGAAATTATACGGTGAACTACTGAACTGTATGGAATGCTTATGAAATAAGATAAAAACAATAAATGAAGCAAAATTGTGAGACGGCAAGTTTGCTGGAGGTCAAAAATGAGTTTGGAGGACCAAAATAAAAAAAGGTTTATCACTATCCGCCATTTTGGTTGTTTACTTTCGCCTCGAATGCTTTCAGGTCGGAACTGGAACAAACCAACTCGGATCTATGCAACTTCCGACCGTCCTCGAATGCAGCATAACCCTGCCTTCACATGCTCGGGGACAGATGAACGTCACCACTTGGACACGCCTAATTACGACCAAGTGCTATTCATGTGCTTTTATTGTAGCACAAAAATACACTTGGGAGCTGATGTAGTCTTTGCTCATAAAACTGAATAATTACGGGAAATAATGTGTTGTAAAGGACAGGACTTTGAATTGTGTACGCTGCGTAATTGTGTATATTCTAAACCTGCTAACGGACGACAATGCCCATATAAGTGTATAATATTTCTTGCCATTCACGCATCTTCAGCGTTCTCTTCCATGTTGAAACTTGAAAGGTTCTCTCAACTCGGAAACAATCAATTCCTAGTTGTCCAGTGGAAAATACGAGCGTTCATGTGAAATTTTCTACTCGATAGCGGACTGCCATTTTGACTTGTGACGTAATTCCTGAATTCGCAATAGCAGAAATAGCCGGATGTTCAGAATTGTCAGTTGCTGAATGAATGCTTTGCAATTATTAAGTTAAATTGTATTTGTATAATTTAAAAAGTGTAACGTTATTCTTGTCCTGATCTGTACTGTCAGGCCGTGCTCTGAGGTAGTTTGTGTTTACTTGCAGCAGAAGCCTGACCAGTGGACGGGCCCCAGGAGACACACACCTGCAGCCACTTCGCAATCAGTAGTGTGTGTGTATGTGTGTGTATATAGAGGCAGCTGAAGTCTGAGTCACTTGTCGGATTATTCGTTTTGCTCACCTCCTTATTCCAACTGTAGTCTCAACTTCCTGATCCTGTTCCTCGACCATGTTTAGCCTTGCCTGTTCCTGAGCTTACTTCCGTCTAAGTACTTAGTTTTACCTGTTGATGACTGTTTTCTTACTGCCCTTTTGTTTGGCGCAAGCACCTTTTTTTGTTTATGTAGACTTCCGCGTTTTGATGTGCGCTCCCTGTTCTTCTCGTTCCTTGCATTTGCAAGCGATTTCAGTTGTACTTTGTCATTGTGTGCTCTTTGTGTATAATATTTTTTGTGTTCCTACTTTGTGTCAGCATTTGTGGGATCCACTGCTTACATGTAATAACTCTTAAGTGATTGAGGTGCAAATAATGATAGTAGGGGCTGACAAGTCTTTTGATGAATTAGCATCACCGGGCCCTTTGTAAGACAGGAGCTATTCTTTACAAAATGCAGTTGTCATCAGATGTACAGTTTTGCCAATGTTTCCATTCTAATCCTCATCAGACTGTCCATAGTGTGCATTCTACCGCTATTCAGCGATCCTTTTTCACACCAGGTTACTTTCAGATGTTATCAGCCCTTCAGTTTGTAACAAGCTCCGGCAGCCTGCGGGAAACACGTCGAGACATCTTTGACCCAGCTGAAAGGATCTTCCTGCAGTCAGCAGGTTTCTCTCTACAGGACATTTGCAGATGATAGAAAAAGCCCTTCAACTGACATAGTACAATACAGTCGGCACACCTCTGCATGCCCCTGAACCCCCACCTTGCTACCTCTCTTTTTCACATTGCCTCACTTTCATACTATCTTACCTCTGTCATCGTCTTTCGGCACTTGTATTGTTCCATCACTTTTTTCTGTTTTTTTTTTTTTTGTCAGGACTTAAAAGGAAGGATGATCTAACACAGTAACAAACATCCCACTGTCCCATCCAGGTTTTTTTTTTTTTTTTTTTTTTTTTTTAGAACATATCGCAGGGATCAATTGAACATTTCTTGACAATTATGTTCTATGCACCCCCACTAATCTATATATGGTATTCTGGTTAATATTGCGTTAATAGAATATGAGTTAAGCAGCAAAATCCTGCAGTTTTTATCAATATCAGAAGGCGGCCATTTTGCCACTTGCTGTCGAAGTGAAAATGACATCCCAGTTTCTCAGGTCAGGTAACAACCAATCACAGCTCAGCTTCAGAAAACAGGTGAGCTGTGATTGGTTGTTGCTTGGGTCATATCATCTTCAGTCGACAGCAAGTGGCAAAATGGCCGCCCCCTGAGATGGATGAAAACAGCTGCATTTTGCTTCATAACTCCTATTCCACAAAGACTAGTGAGGTCACATATAACATATTATTGTCAAGAAATGTTTGTTGTCGTCCTCTTCAATATTTGCAACAACAAAAAAATAGTTTGAAGATGAAATATCTTGTCTTTGTATGATGTCTTCAAGGATTTGCAAATCCCATAAATTATTTACCAGTACAGTGGAACCTCTACTTACGAACGTCTCTTCATACGAAATTTTCGAGTTACGAAACGCCTCAACTGGAAAATACTGCCTCTTGTTACGAAAGAAATTTCTAGATACGAAAGGTAAAAATACATTACCGAACGCAACATACTTTCGGCTATGGCTATTTCTTACCATAGGTATCTATGAGCGTAAATACTAGATCGGTGTTTGTGCATGTTTCTGGCATCCCATTGGCTAAGAGGAACCTTTACCATAGGTATCTATGAGCGTATACTAGATCGGTGTCTATACAGCGTCCTCATCATTCATCCCGCGGCCCATGATGTGTTCCGGTTCGGTTTTTCGTAAATGTATGAACTAACGGCCAACAAATTTGTGCAAACATTCAAACAATTGGTGATTGATGAAGGCACAGTAAGTTTTTAATTGCGACGAGACGGGCCTTTTTTTTTTTTTTTTTTTTTTTTTTGAAAAAGATGCCTCGCCATACCGGAAGTTTCCATGAAGTTTCAGAATTTGTTTAAAAGAATCGCCCAGAAAAAGTGTTCACCAGTCGGGCGTTTGCTCACTAAGATGATGGTTGCCTTGGACATTTCCGAAGGATTGTTTTAAAAAAATAAATAAATAAATAAAATAAAATAAAAAACAACCATGGATCAGTTCTTTGCAAAACACCAGGCAAAAAAAAAAAAAAACACTTCTGAGAGAGAGGAACATGAACCAAAGAGGGCAAAAAACGATGAGGACAGCAGTTAAAAAGGTAAATGACCATCATTTTTATTCTTTACTTTATTCTTTGTTTTTTTTTTACATTATGCACAACTCTCATTTATTGTGCAATAATCTAATTGTAACATGTATTTGTTACATGTTTTGATGCATTTTTATGCCTTATAAAACATTTATGTCTGAATTTTGGGAGGCTTAGAACGGATTAGGGCATTTACATGGAAAATGCGTCTCTACTTACAAATTTTTCTACTTAAGAACTTTCTTCCAGAACCAATTAATTTCGTAAGTAGAGGTACCACTGTACAATGATTTCATTTTATTTTATTTTATTTTATTTTATTTTATTTTATTTTATTTATTATTTGTTGCAAGCCCTTGGACTAATTCACACTTAAAGGCAAAAATGATCCTTCTTGTTCCCCATAACATATGAAAAGTGAGTTGCTTAATAATCTGGAACTACCTCCTGAAGTACGTGTCTTTTCATTATAGGCTCACCTGGGACGCTAATTATCAATGAAATTTATATCAGTGATCTCAACAGAGAGGTGCAAAATCCTTCCCAGATCAGCCCTCCCCTTTCTCCTCAACTCCCCCTCCTGGCCATCTGCCTCTTTCCACCACTGGACTTTACAGTCCATAATCTGGTTAAATATACATTGCATGTGGCTATTAGGTATATGCTACACATTTGTTTGCTGTCCATCAGTGGCATCCATATAATCAGCTTGTTTGCATTATGGAAAATAAGCTGAGCACACACACACATACGTGCATGTATGTGTGTCCGCTTTTGCACATAAGGCATCTGCTGTGTTGAGTCTGGGTAAGAAAATGGCGAAACATATGCTGTTATCAAGGTCACATGATTAATGCTGTGTGTGTGTGTTGGGGGGCTGGCGTGGGTTTACTAGTTGAAAATGTTTTTGGGTGGTCCAATGTCAATGTTGGTGGGCCATCATTTTCTCTGGTTTGTTTTAGCCTATCTTTGTCTTGTATTTTGTGAGACAGATTTTTTAAATCTATTTAACATATAATACTGTATACTCTTATTGAAAGGGCTTTATGAAGTACTGTATTCCTGATGTGACAAACATCCTTGACACAATGACAGCGTTTTTAAAGCAATGTCTCAATCTCAGCCACAGTGAGATGTCCAACATTGTGCTAAACCCGACAACAAATGTCTATTAAAAGTTAGTGTCACACACAAACACACATTTTCTTGCCTTTGTTTGGTGTCGCCTTATATTGGTAAACCTGCACATATCATTGACAATTACAACTTCATTTTCACTTATTGGTTGTTTGGCACATCACACAAATGGGGTTGAAGTTCAGCTACATCATCTTTGTCACATATTGTATTGGTTAAATAAACTATACAAACCTGCTTTGTGAGTATGCAAGATCAGGAGCAATGTCTGAGGTAACGCATCACAGCATGTGACCAGACACATGAAAAAAAATACAAATGTAGGACTCAAAACATAATATATTTTTCGAGGACCGGTTTCAGAGGAGGGGTTTCTCAGGCCAATAGAGCGACGACACATGCAGACAAGTCCAGCAAAAACACACATTGGTAACGGACACCGTGGGACTCCACAACCCGCAGGACATGCAATTAAGCGCTGAGTTTGATGGTTATAATTGATTCAGGGTCTGTCAATGGAAGCGCCTTTCCCAGGTGTATTGATCTGCAGGAACCATTGTGTGAGCTCATCATTCAGTCTAACGAGAAGGCGTCGGTCATGCTTTCTAACCTTGAGCCGAGAGAGTGGCAACAGCAAACATATAAACCAACCTTTTTGAAAGTGAGAGCTGCTCATGGGTACTGATTAATTTTTAACAATGCAAGTATTATATTAAAAATTGCAATTATCATGTCATCATTTATTTAAGGCCGTCAAAGTTAAAGCGTTAACTTTGGAGATTAATTTAAACTTCATAGAGTGTTAAAAAAAATTAACTCAGCAACTCATTGTTTTTAACTTCCTGTGACAACTGACTTCTGCTCACCTTGCAGCCACAATTAGATGAGAATCATCCATCCATCCATCCATCCATCCATCCATCCATCCATCCATCCATCCATCCATCCATCCATCCATCCATCCATCCATCCATCCATCCATCCATCCATCCATCCATCCCCCCGTATAGTTATATCCTCCTGACTACCAGCAATTCAAATTTGTCCTCTGTAGTGGACGTTATTAAAACCTGAATACCTCCCACCCAGTGCATACGATTGAATTAACTCATTTTGTGCTCTATAGAGGACATTCAGAGCTTTCCGATGATACCAAATGTGTAGGGGTGGGGCTTTGCTACCTTTGATTGCATCATAAAAGAAAATGGCTTCCCTCAGTGCAAGCACTTTTTAGGGAAGAGGAAAAGTATAACAATTTTTATTGAACAAATTTAGGCTTTAAATATTGTTAAAGGGATCGTTTGGCTTTTTTAACATGAATCTCAATTTGATCCTCACCTCCCGTGTGTGCGATCAGCACTGACTTACCCCTGACAGCGTTCTGTGACACCAGTTCTGGTTCGGCGTTGGACGAGAGGAAAATAGTCCAGCAAGCTGGCTGGGGTCTCGGAAATAAAGCGTTTTTCTACTAAAAACTATTTGTTTTCAAAAGCGTGATACATTTCCATCACAATACTCTTTTCTGAATAAAGTCAGACGCCATTTCCGCCAGCCACTACTTTTCTGTTCGTTCGTATCACTGCGCGGCGCCCTGTAGAGCGCTAACCGACGCACTGCAGCCAGCTAGCTGATACTTCCGCCTTCGAAAAGGCAAACAACTTCAGGCGGAAGGATCAGCTGGTAGCAGTGCGTCAATTCGCTGTCTACAGGGCGCCGCGCAGTGATATGAACGAACAGAAAAGTAGTGGCTGGCGGAAATGGCGTCTGACTTTATTCAGGAAAGAGTATTGTGATGGAAATGTATCACGCTTTTGAAAACAAATAGTTTTTAGAAGAAAAACGCTTTATTTCCGAGACCCCAGCCAGCTTGCCGGACTATTTTCCTCTCGTCCAACGCCGGACCAGAACTGTTGTCACAGAACGCTGTCAGGGGTAAGTCAGTGCTGATCGCACACACGGGAGGTGAGGATGAAATTCAGATTCATGTTAAAAAAGCCGAACGATCTCTTTAACATGTTTTCTATCAGACTCTTAAGAACACATTAAAGTATTGTTTGAATTATTTTAACTGTGTTTGAGCCTAGCATTTAAGTTTTAAAAAATGTCCTCTGTAGTGGACACATCATAGCTTTAAAAATAACAACTTTTTTTTTTTTTTTTAATGTATTTTGCAGTACTATTTCAGTTACTTCACAAATATTGGCGAATATCAAAATAAACATGACTGGACAATATTTTTTTCCTGGTAGTCAGGAGGATATCTCTTTGGCATATCATCCCAGAGCAAAACACCCTGCTGAAGTTATCTCCATGGGGCCGCATAAATCTACACTGCAGGAGTACAGTGTTTATGGGCAGACGAAACCTATAAGCGAGAAGTTTTGACAAGTTTTTTTCTGTAAGAATAAAAGAAAAATGCCCAAAAAGAAGACTCAAATTTGATCATTTTGTTCATTTTACAGGAAAATAATTGTATTCAAGGCTCAAAGAAAGCTATTACAACAATCTTTTCTACAATCTTTGCATTTGATGATTTTATGTGTATTCCAATATTTTACTCAAATATCAGTTACAAGAGTTGTAGAAAATACTAGTTGAAAAATGCGATTAATTACGGAATTGTCTGTCAAATACCTGTAATTGCTTTTAGCTTTGGAATGATTGTAATGATAAACTACCTACCAACCTACCTACCTACCTACCTATTTTACAGGTATTACTCCTTAATGTTGTTGTGCTTTTATGACCCAGTTCTCATTCTTATCCTTGAGGATTTGGATAGGAATATTAAGGAATAGTGTACCAAAACTATTTACATTTAAAGAAATCAAACTCATTTCCTGTTACTTTAGTTGGGGGCAACTGACTCTTTGTAGTTTGTACCTGCTGTTTTGCTCTTCTTTTTTGACCGGTGGTTCTGTTCACTGTCTCATTGAAGTGCCCTTCATATGCCTCCCGAAGCAAACATACACACTCATGCACGTACACACACACACACACACACACCTTCACAGAGGCCTGCTTGGTCCTAAGAGACACCCAGAGAGTAGCAGCTGCTGCCCACACGCGCACACACACACGCAAGCACGCGTGCACGCACACACTGTTCTGACATGCTTGTTTGCCATTTGTAAGGGTTGGTAAACATTGATACGCCTCCCTTTGCACAACTGCTATCCTGTGATATGAGCCTCAAGGATTTAATTATTCATTTTTTCCCATTATATTTATTAATGGTGGTGAGGCAATTGGTATACACAGGCCAAGGATGTCCAGATAGGTGTGTAGCTAGCTACATGACATCATGCTCATCACCAGAAAAACTGTGGACAAAATATTTTAGAAGAATTTAATTATTATTATTATTATTATTTTTTATATATACAGTAGTCTAGCCGGTGATGAGGCCCTGACCTTTGGAGCAAACCTTTCATAAAGGTTTAGAAGTATTTTACATTATTATATTATTAATACTGAATAATGTTACTACTATCTATCTATCTATCCATTTTCATAACAGCTTATCTTCACGAGGGTCGCAGGTATCTATTGCAGCTGATTTTGGGCAGTAGGCAGGGTACACCCCAAACTGTTCACCAACCATCGTAGGGAACACACAGACAAATAAACAATATTACTTAAATTATGAACATACATATATATATATATATATATATATATATATATATATATATATATATATATATATATATATATATATATATATATATATATATATATGTTCTCCTGACTACCAGCAATTCAAATTTGTCCTCTGTAGTGGACCTTTTAAACCTGAATATCTCCCACCCAGTGCATACGATTGAATTAACTTTTGTGCTCTATAGTGGACATTCCGATATTTCCAATTATACCAAATGTGTCGGGGTGGGGCTTTGCTACCTTTGATAGCATCATAAAAGAAAATGGCTTCCCTCAGCAAGCACTTTTTAGGGAAGAGGAAAAGTATAACACTTTTTATTGAACAAATTTAGGCTTTAAATGTTGTTAACATGTTTTCTATAAGACTCTTAAGAACACATGAAAATATTGTTTGAATTATTTTAACTGTATTTGAGCCGAGCATTTAAGTTTTAAAAAACGTCCTCTTTAGTGGACACGTCATAGCTTAAAAATAAAACTTTTTGGTTTTCCAAAAATTTCTTTTGCAGTATTCCAGTTACTTCATAAAGATTGTGGAATATCAAAATAAACATGATTGGACAATATATTTTTTTTTCCTGGTAGTCAGGAGGAGGTCTGAGACTTCTTCTAAAACTGAGTCCACTTAAAACTTTTAAAACTAATTCCACTTAATTCATGTAATTTCTGGTATACTGGATGCATATTCTTGTTTCGCTTTTCTTTGTTATTCACCTCCATTCTCCTTGTTGTCACTAGTCCGTCTTTTTGGAATACGTTGTGTATTTTAAAAAGTACAACAAATATTCTATGCCTTAAAGCTGAAGTCTCACATGGTATGACGACATCGATGGTATGATGTCGTGCGTTACCAAGTTTTTGTGCGACTTTTGAAGTATGTAAGCTAACGAGTTTCATAGTGTATGTACACACCAACACGTTTAACCCCCCTTCTCTCTCTCTCTCTCTCTCTCCCTCTCTCTCTCTCTCTCTCTCTCTCTCTCTCTCTCTCTCTCTCTCTCTCTCTCTCTCTCTCTCTCTCACACACACACATACCATACAGAGTGAAATTTTCCAGTGCGGAGATGATAAGAGTGTGGCAGATTATTGCGACAGTGGGTGAATAAAGATGTTAGGCTGCTCAGCCATGGTACACTTTCAACTGCTGACAGCAGCACACACCAGACAAGAACATCCAGACTGGAATGTCATGGCTACAGTGTGTAGAGAACAAATGCAAAGAATACACAGAGCAGAATCTGCGGAATGTTTGGTATGTTGGCTAAAAAAAAAAAAAAAAAAAGTGACTGTATTTTTACCTTTAACAGACCACAGTGTAGTCAAAGAATGACTAAGGAAATGAAATGAGATTATCATCTCATTATCAGTTTACTGGTCTCTGACCGGAAAGTCATGACAGGTTATCGTCATCAGGTGGAAAACATCTCTGCATGGTGAATTCTGTCAACTTCTTTATGCTGTATCAAGAATTATGAGTTTGAGGTCTTCATTAGTCAAAATCCAATGAGTCCTCTGTATGTTAGCTTCAAGATGTGGTCTCACTGGAAACAGCAGCAGACTAAGATGATTTGTAAATCTTGCACTGAAATTTGCAATTGTCCCCAAAAAAAATTGGGAATTGTCAACGAAAAGAATATGATCATCTTTGAAGAATGGAGATGCCTTGTTTGTGCCTCTTTGTGCTGTAATCCTCTCTTTAAAATTCAAGTCAGAGGATCCTCAACTAAATAAGCATCAATGGGGTGGCGTGGATTTGAAAGTCATGTTATGGGCTCGAACAGGAACGGTGGCACGTAATCTTGTGTTTAATCCCATGCAAACACAACTGAGCAACTGCAAGATGTGATTAATTCTTTACGTGGAAAGCAAACACTTCATCAGTAAGGACACTACAAAAACAGCATGCATTATGGTTAAAAAAATAAATAACCTACTGTATTTCCGCCCATCCATTTTCTATATAATTTGGTTGCCCCAGGTAACTGGAGCCTATCCAAGCTCACTCTGGGTGGCAGGTTGCAAGTCAATCACAGGGGATAAACAATTATTCACACTCTAGTTTAACCAAGCAATTTAAATTATAAATTAGATTACTAAGCAAAAGGGTTATCTAATTAACAAGAAATACATATCAAAAAATATATACCGCATCATCTGCTCAATATAACTTGCGCAGAAGATTTTTGGTGATGCTGTTGTGATCTTATAACTGTAAAATTTGAATTAGAGATGAGGTGTTTGGCAGTGTTTCAAAAACATTGAATGGAAGTGTGTTATTCGCCTCAATAGCCAGCCTGTATTGTGTGTGTGTGTGTGTGTGTGTGTGTGTACGTTATATAAAAAGATAAACAATAACATGAGGCTGTGCTTGGTGGCGCTAATAATTGGTGGAAGAATCAAACATGTGCAATATAGCCTATAGCAGTGGATCTAACCTGACAGCCAATCTTCCTAAACGCTTTGGATTCCAAATTACAGCCATGCTACTGAACGTCAAGGTTAATTCCCTCACACAGCGTAATGAAATGATTCCATATGACACCTCCAATTGGTGACTTTGGAGGTGTGCCCACCAGACGAGTTGGCTGTCACACTGGCTTTAAAACAGCAGGGTAAATATTCACTTCGCTATCTATTAGAAAACAGGCCTGCAGTATATTATTTGATTAAACAACAAATTTAACAGTTGAAATTTATAATTCATTATTTTCATAGACATTTGTTTTATGAAGTAATACAACTGTAGCTCACCAGCTGTCATGTGAATGTGGCAAACAATCCGCCATTTCCCCCCCTCCCACCTTCCATGCTCCACCGGTTTAGTGCCCCTTTTACCCCTTACCATCCCCCCAAAAAACATCCAAATATGTTCCCTCTTCCTCCTCCTCCCCTTCTACGCCCCACACACCCATCAACCCCATATCCTTTGTGTTCAATAGCATCAGGAAAAAAAAAACGTCACTCGTAGCAGCTTTTCAAGGTACTCCCCCCTTTCCCTACCACTATGCCTGCATCTGCCTTATCCTTTTCACATTCGTGGTTGGTCATGGACGTAGCCAGGTAAAGCTGTTTCCAAAGCTCAGGTTGGCACCACGGCTGGGCAGAGAATGCTGCACAATGACTTACTGGTGCACTCGTGTCCTACACTAGGTAAAAAGGCTCGGAACTCAGCTACAAGCCTCAATTCCAATCAAGGTGGGACGTGTAAAATGTCAATAAATACATAAAACCGTGACTTTCAAATCCTTTTCATCTTTTATTTAATGGATTATTAAAACACATGTAATGTTGAAACTTTTTTTTTTTCCAATTCTTTCCCATTCTTATTTGATGTACAGCTTGAGTTGTCTCCATTGTCATATTTTGCTGTTCATAAAGTGCCGCAGATTTTCAATAGGACACCCACAGGTCTGTCCTGGCCCATCTGCCTGCAACATGGGCACAAACATGCCCATTGCCAGATGCTGCCTTTTGAACGCTGTGCTGATAACAACACATTGTCCATGATTCGCAATAACAATTTAAAATGTGGCCGCAAAGATGCAAAAATAGGGGTGGTCTCCAAGAAACATCAAGGAGCTTTCAATGACATAATTACAGCAGTACAGACAGACAGACAGACAGACAGACAGACTGACCGACAACAGTTCAAGATAAACAACAATGTGACTGGCACCACTGATCCAGTCTACTTTTAAATTGATCAATATATTGTTTACCCCGTACTAGGATAAAAAAAAGAATGAATACACGGTTGCTTAAAAACAAACTAGGGGAAACAATTACCTTGTCACCTTGACATAGAGTACGTCAATATTTCTTTCAATGAGGCAGACTTTATCAGCTCTGGCCTTTAGTGAAAAACGAGTGAAAAGCTCTGCTGTCAATGATAGCTGCCATGCAGGTACACAAAGCACACCCGGTTTTCAAGGTCACACAAGAAACCAACCGCACCAAAAATGTTCAGTACAACTTTAAAATGAAACATTAGACGTATAAATGGAGTAACTTAGAATATTATTATCGTGCAGCTATTAAGCTGTACCCAATATATGGAAATACATACATTTGGCGTATGTATACAAATATCAAAGATTCAATATGTTTACTTGTTATATGCACAACATATATTTTTTTATTTGCTAGTATCCATCCATCCATCCATCCATTTTCTGAACCGCATGTTCCTCCCAAGGGTCGCGGGGGGTGCTGGAGTCTATCCTAGCTGGCTATGGGGAGTAGGCGAGGTACACCATGAACTGATTGCCAGCCAATCACAGGGCACACAGAGACGAACAACCATCCACACTCACAAGCACACCTAGGGACAATTCAGAGCACCCAATTAACCTGCCATGCATGTCTTTGGAATGTGGGAGGAGACCGAAGTATCCGGAGAAGACCCACGCGGGCATGGGGAGAACATGCAAACTCCACCCAGGAAGGCCGGAGCCCGGAATCGAACTTGCGTCCTCAGTACTTGATGGCGGACATGCTAACCAGTCAACCACCGCGCCGCCCGCTAGTATACATGTACATATACATATACATATACATATACATATACATATACATATACATATACATATACATTCATAATATAAAACATGGAAAACAGCAATTTTAAATAATTAAAGATGAATACTGAAGGGAAAAACGGGGTAAGCAATGCACATAATTTAAAAACAATGACATTTAAAAATAGAGACAGCGTATATGAGTTTGGTAGTAGTAATAGTTTAGTTAGTGCAAAAACAGAAAAATGTGCACGCAGTGTGCAAAGATGCAGAGTATAAGTCTTCAAGTGAGCAGGATTACTAAAGAAAAATATTGTGCAGATGTGTTAACAGGTTGTGATTGCTGTTCTTTAGTGTTGTTGTGACTGCGATGCTACTGTAGCATCTACAATGCTTGAACTGTTTTGAGGCAATAATGATGTTTTTGAGCCTTTGTGAAAGGCGTTTGAATTGTATTTATTTATTACAGTTTAGCAAAAAGGATGGAATTCAACGACAGGTTTCAAGAAATGCTTCTTCACAAATGAAAACCTGTACAGTACATTGACATCAACACTGAACAGAGTAATCGCCAGAAACCCACAGTCATTTGAAAGACGTTCGACCCGTATAAGAATGACAAGGGAAAGAACTCCATTTTGACCTTTTACGAGATTACAACCTAAATGATAAGCATGTGTATGGATGGTATTGAGTGCAAAAGGTTGCAGTTGCCCTACATGAGAACAAGGTCATGCGAATACACAAAAGCATGAGGGCAGTGTATCCATTGACAAATGGATAAACGTGCTTACGTGAGGGTTTTTAGCAAACACAGGGAATGTCAAGGTAATGCAATATCCAAATAACATGCCAAACAATACAGTATATAATCCAAAATCTTGTTTTGGGAATTTTAACTGATTATTCTCCCCGTATTTGAAGCGCCGTTATCGTTATTGTATGTGAAATGTGTTGCATTACAAGTTATTTATTAGTTTCAAGGCTCAAAGGAAGCTTACAAGCTGTTACCTCGATAAATGTATTAGCCAAAATGACTCAGTAAAAAATCTCAGCGTTATATTCAACCCAACTCTTTCTTTTAAAATGCACATTAAAAATATTACTAGAATGCCTTTTTTTCACCTATATTGCTCAAATTCATCCTATGTTGTCTGATGGTGATGCAGAGATTATAATTCATGCGTTTGTTACGTCTCGCCTCGACTACTGTCATGTATTTATTCTTTGGTCTTCCCATGACCAGTTTTAAAAGTCTGCAATTAGTCCAAAATGTAGCAGCTAGACTTTTGACGCGGACGAGAAAGTTCGATCATATTACACCGACACTAGCCAAATTGCACTGGCTTCCGGTCCACTTGAAATGCGATTTTAAGGTTTTGTTACTTACATACAAAACATTACACAGCTTGGCGCCTTCCTCACTCGTCGATTTAATAGTACCGTACGTTCCGACACGAAACCTTCGTTTGCAAAACGCGGGTCTTTTGGTGATTCCAAGAGCTAAAAAGAAGTCAGCGGGTTCAAGAGCGTTTTCGAGCCAGGCTCCAGTGTGAATGCCCAGCCCTTGTAAGTCAGAGCTGCTAACTCTGTAGAAGCGTTTAAGTCACGTCTTAAGACACATTTTTATACTCTTGCATTTGGTTGGCTGAATGATGTGGGCCTGGTGACTGCAGCTGGCTCTCTTTCCCTCCCTTCTCCACAGCTTGGGGAGGGAGTTAGGTAACAATGACCGATTTGGATGCTGCTTTACGAGTTCTGCGCTGGTTTACTGGGACAAATCTGGCGCGGACCATCACCTTGGAGATACTGTCATGGAGATAGCTGCCCCGACCAACGGGCTGGATTTGGGTGATGACACGACTTCCCTGATGACGTCTTCTTGCTGTCCTTCACCTTCTTAAATGGACTATCGCACTATTTGAGTTAATATCGTTTAGTAAACTATGTAAATACTTACCCATTTGGCATCCATTGCAGCCTGGTCATCTTGGAAGAGAGATTACCACATGTGTGGCCCCTTCTCAAGGTTTCTTAATTTTCCCCTGATGTTGTTGTTTTTTTTTGTTTTTTTGTTTTTTTTGTTTTGTTTTTCCTTGCTCTCTTGTGGTTCGATCAGGGGATGTCGTTAATATTTGTCAACTGTGGGTATGTGAAGCCCTTTGAGACTCTTTTGTGATTAAGGGCTATATAAATAAACTTGACTTGTGCAGTCGTGTGCACATTTCTGGAAAACTAGCTCTGAAAATGTCATTTGCGTGCAGTTAGAGGCACTGTTGTTGATGGACGTCGTGACAAAAAAATGTGTCTTGACAGCTGAAATATGTCGTGACTTTTATTTTGGAGGTGCCGCGGGAAGCGTGTCACGATGTGTCTTCCTTATGGACCTTCACAATGATTATAATAGAATTTTAGCAACAGTCCACATCCCTCTCATCGAACTCTTTCGTGTTTGACAACTTTGACAAGAGTGACATTAATAAAAATAACACTAGATATTTGCAGAAAAACGGCTGCCATGAGGAGCAATTTGTTTGACAATTCTATTCCACCAAGAATCATTAACATCGTGAATCGTGACTCGTAACTCTACAAGCACTTTATGGCAACGACAAAGAAAATATACCAGTAAGTCACAGCGACACACTCGCCTAGTGTAATTAATAGCGCCAACAATTGTATTTCTCTGATTTCACGAGTGCTAAACACATGAAAAGTGTTGAAATATCTTTCTATAGAACTAAAAAAAAAAATGCTCTTTTTGTTTGTTTGTTTGTTTTTGTGAAAATAAAAATAGGTTATATACAGTGAGTATATCCCTCACATTTCTGCAGACATCTTTTAATGTGGTAACACTAAAGAAATGACTCTGTAAATGTATTGATCCCTCAAATTATCTTTAAAAAAAACAAAACATAATCAGTTATTAATAGCTAAACCTCTGACAACAAGGTGGATGACAGTGACTGCGCCGCCTGCACGCCCCTGAATGTATGCACTAAACAAATAATAATTCTAACAAGTTAAACTATTTTTTTGTGTCCTCTCAACCAGTGGTTATGGTGTTTTTTTTTTGTTTTGTTTTTTTAAACAAACCCATTTTTAATGGCGATTGAAGAATATTTCATCCCCCTAAAACATTATTATTATTATTATTATTATTATTATTATTATTATTATTATTATTAATAATAATAATAATAATAATAATAATAATAATAATAATAATAATAATAATAATAATAATAATAATAGGCTCCGGCCTTCCTGGGTGGAGTTTGTATGTTCTCCCCGTGCCCGCGTGGGTCTTCTCCGGGTACTCCGGTCTCCTCCCACATTCCAAAGACATGCATGGCAGGTTGATTGGGCGCTCCGAATTGTCCCTAGGTGTGCTTGTGAGTGTGGATGGTTGTTCGTCTCTGTGTGGCCTGCGATTGGCTGGCAACCAGTCCAGGGTGTCCCCCGCCTACTGCCCAGAGCCAGCTGAGATAGGCGCCAGCACCCCCCCGCGACCCTTGCGAGGAATAAGCGGTCAAGAAAATGGATGGATGGGTGGATAATAATAATAATAATAATAATAATAATAATAATAATAATAATAATAATAATAAACATGTTTTTTTTAATTACAGCTGTCACCACTTTTGTGCGGTGCTAAAATAAACATCTTACATTAAAAGCTACCAGAGTTCATTATCGTTCATACAAATACCAGTTTGTGGTTGAAGTCTTTCCATGTTGACTGTGATTGGTTGACGGGCTCCTGTCAAACTTAACGTGGCTACACTGCACTCAAGCACGTTACCACAGTGGGGTTGATAACAACCAGTTAAACCAGAAAGAATAAGTTTTGTGAAGGCGAGTGGATGCGCCTTCAAAATAAAGTATATATTGTTTCGTTTTGACCCAAGTAAATGTACTAGTACCACAAAGTATTTCTTTAAAGACGGTGAAAAAGAATTTACGTTATAGACATGATAATTAAGACATGGTATTAAAAAACAATTCTCGTTGTTCAGTTTTCCTCATTCCATTTGTTTGAACGTTTTCCGGAAGTCACGCAGTTGTAAAGTTGAATGAATGATACCGGAGACCTCGATATTTGTTTTGGCACTGTCTGTTCGTGTGAAGTCCAAAACAGGTAAAAGCCGAAAACGCATTCTGTGACAGTTCTTCGTTGTTCTATCACCACAATTATTTGATTACTTACAACCCATTGTGAGCCGATGTTCTCTCTCTTCGCCCGGTAAGACATGACGCGCTGCTATCTAGAAAGAGCAACACTCAAACTCCAGTTCAACATATTGAAAGTTTGAATTCATATTATGATCAGGAGCGAAGATTTAGGAGATCAAGCGTAAAATCACTATGCGTGAAGCCTAATAGAACTGCGAAATAATGATTTAATAGTCGTGGTAAAATATTTAATTCAACCATTTCGTTCTTGTCAATAGGTTAGAGAGATTCATATACATTCATCATTTTCATCAACCTTTACGGTGCGTGCGATTGAAGGACGTAGTATTCATCTATATGGACGTTGTGTTGGCTTCATATTTGTAAACCTGTTTTGTACCAAATACAAAAATAATCCCAAATATAATTTACAAATTACATTATCTGTACCAAATAAATAAATAAATGAATGAATGAATGAATGAATGAATGAATGAAAAATGTATTCGGTTCATTGGCAAATGAAAAAAAAAACATGGTAAAAAAAAATCCATACAAAAATATACAACTGAAGGGTGTAGGCAGAAGCAAAAGCTTTTCATTCTGTGCCTACCCCTCCAGCACTACAAAACAGAAAAAAATGATCAATAATTCAATACTTTAACATATTCTAAAGCATCAAATAAGGACAAATCACCACAAGGTGTTCAACAGCAAGGTCTAACCTTGCACATACCCTCTGAGCAAGCACAACAGCAACAGTGGTAAGGAAAAACTCCCTACTTCATTTTCAGTTGTAGGAAGAAACCTCAGGCAGATCGGGCTCAGAGGATGACCATCTGCCCTGGTCATTCTAACAGCAGTAAAACAATACAGAGTACAAAAATGAGGTTTTAAACACAAATCACCCAATAGGAAACATGAGATCATGAAAAAAGGAAAAGAATACCAAACATTCAACACACATCCACTTCATTAGACTGGTAAATAAATATTTAAATTTATATTTCCATAGTATAGCTTATTATCATACCTTCCTTACAAAGTTTTTTCATCATACGCAATGACGTACAGGTTTTTGATACTTTCAGAACAGTTGTTCCACAGACCGACAATAAATAAATAAATAAATAAATAAATAAATAAATAAATAAGGGGCTGACTGATTAGCACGTCCGCCTCCCAGTTCTGAGGACTCCGGTTCGAGTCCAGGCTCCGGCCTTCCTGGGTGGAGTTTGCATGTTCTCCCCGTGCCCGCATGGGTCTTCTCCGGGTACTCCGGTCTCCTCCCACATTCCAAAGACATGCATGGCAGGTTAATTGGGCGCTCCGAATTGTCCCTAGGTGTGCTTGTGAGTGTGGATGGTTGTTCGTCTCTGTGTGCCCTGCGATTGGCTGGCAACCAGTTCAGGGTGTACCCTGCCTACCGCCTGAAGCCAGCTGGGATAGGCTCCAGCACCCCCGCGACCCTTGTGAGGAGCAAGCAGTTAAGAAAATGGATGGATGGATGGATGGATGGATAAATAAATAAGCCCGAAGTAAAAAAAAAAAAAAAATAGATATCTTCTTCTGTTTATACGAAAAGACGATTTATTCTCTGTGTTTACTGTGATTGTTTACTTGGCAATGCACACTGAATAAAAGTGTTGCCTGACCACATTGACACTATCTCTCTAGGTTAACAATTACAATATGGGCCGATGGATTCTTCGGATGACAATGATGTTTCTCTTCATCTGCTGCTGTTGGGCAAAGAGGGACAATATGTTATACTGTTCTGGTAAGTAATTTCTACAATATGTAATAATAATAATTGCAATAATAACAAAAATAGTTCATAACAACAATAGTTAGATAGTGTGACACTATAATACTCAACTGTAAGTGCATTAGTGTGCTGAAAGAGAGGGCATTTCATGTATCCTACATTTAAAATAATGTAAGGTGTACACTAAAAAAGATTTCTCGCAACATAATTCCATCCTATTACTGAATGCAACCTGTGTTTTCCAGCTTGCCGTGCAATTGTAGATGAATTGAATCACTCAATCGACCAGGTGGACCCAAAGAAAACTATTAATGTTGGCAGCTTTAGACTCAATCCAGATGGAACCATGAAAGACAAAAAGGTAAAATACACTGATGCATACAGTGGTTTGAAGCATCCAGCTATTTCCAATGCCACATATGCACACTTGTGTCATGGGTGAGCTGGATCCTATCACAACTGACTTTGGGCAAGAGATGGGCTTCACCTTTACCTGGTTGCCAGCCATTCGCAGGCCACATACTGTAGGTACACAACCATTCACACTCATTCTCACCTCCTGACAATAAAGAGTCTTCACGTAGCATAAGAAGTATGTTTTTTAACACATGGGAGGAAGTTGGAATGCCTACACTGCAAACCCACAAACTCAGTCTATGAGGCAGATGTGCTTCACTCACTCACCGTGCCATAATCAGTACTTATATTACATAGCTGTAGTCTCACCTTATTAGAGCTGCCATGTTTCACCGCCATCTTCCTGCTACAGATGTCCAAAGAACATCTTCGCGAATGTAGTTAGACCCAATGGGTCGACCACAGCTTACCTTCCACAGCTTGTGCCTAAAGGTGGTCGTCACTAACGCCCGTGATTCGGGGCCGTCGCTTGTCACTTTCTCCCAAGCGTTTACGAGCTTTTTGTTTTTTTAAACTAGCTCCTTCCGCTAGCTGCTCTTTAGCCACTCCAGCCTATGGCTCCGACTAACTCCCACGAGCCGCTCTTGTTAGCTGCTCCGACTACTTCCGGCTCATTCAGTCTTCCGGCGTCGCACAAAGGCTGCCAAGTTCTGTCGCTTGCCGAGGCTCATTTGCTCACGCAAGATAAGAATTGTGGTAGGCTTGCGAAATGTGGTCTGTCTGAACCACCGTAGTGTGAGTGCTCCTACGTGCCTCTAATGCCATTCTTTGACCACTAGATGGCGCTAAGGATCACTGAATGTCCCTTTTGATTAAGGAGTAGTTTTGCTAATCACTGACTTCATTTGAGGAGCAACTTTGTGATTTTGAGGAGCAATTTTTTGGAAGTTAATCCCAGGGGACCAATAAGGACAATATAACGAGGGAGTTGTAGCACTGCAGCTATTGATTAGGCACTGTGATGTCTGTTGACAGCAAGTGGCAGTACAAGGCAAAATGGCCGTCCCATGAGATAAAAACCAATGGATTTTTCTGCTTAATTCATATTCCACAAGCCCAATCAGAACACTGTGTTTAGACTAGAGTGGGCCCATAGGACATAGCCTAGTGTATTTTATTTTTTTTTAACTTGACTTCTTCTCCTTGAAACTTTTTATTTTGTGAAAGGAGTGTGTGTACCACAATTCTCAGTACCTGGGAATCAATACCGGCACCAATTTTTGGTAAATTTTTACTCTCTCTCTTTTTTTTTTAAATTGTTTTAATTTTTTAATTTTTTAATTTATTTAGTTATTTTATTTTTCACATTTTAGGTATTTATTTGGGTGGTAATAAATGTCCATAATTGTTTATTTAACAGTAAAATCATTTTTAAAAATCAATTTTTAAAAGCCAGCTCAGTGTCCTAGTGGTAAAGTGTCCGCCCTGAGACTGGGAGGTTGTGGGTTCGATCCTTGGCCGGGTCATACCAAAGACTATAAAAATGGGACCCATTTGCTTCCCTGCTTGACACTCAGTATTAAGGGTTGGAATTGGGGCTTTAGATCATCAAATGAATCCAGAGCACGGCTCCAGCTGCTGCTCACCGCTCCCTCAGGGGATGAGTCACATGCGGAAAACGAGTGGTACTTTAATTTAACAATAACTTTTCAACGTAGAAAACTTGACAAATAACAAAAATGTAAAATTTAAATCAGATGAGCCAAAGTTTGAGTTTACATGAATCGATGCTCGGTAGTACTGACCCAAATTGGTCCATACAACAAAAAGAACTGTCTTCGGTACCCATGCCTAATCAAATGAGAGCAATGAAACAAGGCTTTTGAACCAAGGACACATTAGAAAGAATGCAGCAACCAAGAAGGAGACATGGGAAAGTATTACAAAATTATGAATATGAAAAAACACAGAATTGGTCGTAGTAACAAACTAAAGTAGGTGAAGAGAGCCACAAGTCAGAATAGTAACTGAATCACTACTACACAAGTCACAAACCAACTAAAGCTTGTACAACAGAAAGAACAGCATCTGGCCTGCACAGGTCAGAACATATAGAATAACTAGGAAAAACATTGAAGAAACAATCTCAACAAAACAAGTTTCAAAGGCACTAAGTAGCAAGTTAAGTAGAAAACGACTTACCTGTACCTGTGCTAGTGACAACAAGGAAAGAAAAAGCCAACACAAGATGAACCAAAACATTCGATACAGGCAAATGGTGTCAAATAGGCCAGTGGTTCTCAGTGACGTACCCCCTGTGAAATATTTTTTCAGCGAAGTACCCCCGAACCAGCGCAAAGCATTTCTGATTGAAAACAACGACAACACTTAAAACCGAGTGCTGCACCATCATTGTCTCATTTATTAAACTTTGGAACTGTATTTGTATTTATGTGGTCTCTTAAACTCTTTGGAAATAAAAAGATGTAACAAAAAATATATAATTAACTTAATTGTAAAGGTTTGTGCATATGAAAAAACATTATCAGCATTAAGTTTCTTTCTTTGGGATTATAGTAAAGCTCTGTTCTCAAAAAGAAATAACTAAATTTTAATTCAAGTTTATGTCAGATTTTCCTGTTTGACATTTATTAAACACGGCACAAAAAAGAGAGAAGACACTCAGTTTAAAGCTCGCGAGGAGAGAAGAGAGGAACTGACTGATACAATTCACTACTGCACTCTCTGAAAAAATCCCCTCCTCACCCTCCCTTTTTATTTGGTTTTCACGTCCCTAGTTACATCAGGTGTTCTAACCCGAAAAACGCAATTGCACAGTGTACTAGTTTGACTATGTGTGTGTGCATGTGAGTGTAAGATTGCTGAGTACATGTGTGGTCAAGTTTGCAATCATTTCTAAACAGACAACAGGCGACCTCGGCAGACTGGCTCTAACCATTCTGCTACGTTAGATGTTCTGATTCTTGTGCTCTTGAGTCATCTTCTGTTAAGATAACATAGCCTACCTAGGCTATGTGAATGTGAGTGTGGAGCAGAGCAAAGCATTCTTCATTGCAAGCAGAAGCAATTCTTTATTGCAGAAAATGTATGATAACATATTTACAATTATTCCTACAGTTTACAAGTGATTAACAGGTGATTTTAGGTTACAAATGACAAAAGTTAGGTCTAACCATTTTGGTATGGGAGAGATGCTGGGTTTTTAGGATACTATAATTGAGTAGCCTACTGAATATAAAATAAATTTTATGAACCTATATTTTTCTCAAATATTTACAGATACTTTTAAAATATATTGTCAAATGTCATGTAACCCCTGGAGTGACTTGACGTACCCCCATTTGAGAACCACTGAAATAGGCAATAGTCTTGCATCTATCACATGTTCCAGAACACCCTTTGCCATGAAGATCATTTATGTGCAGAATGCTCCCTCTGGCTACTTTAAAATTAAGATAGAACGCAACTGAAGAAATAAAACACAATGGGATCATGACTACGTGAGAATGACCGATACAGATACAGTGATAGTGTGTTAGCACACCATGACTACAGATTTAGATTATTGTTGCTGGCCTAATGAGGTCGCGTCCCACCGGAGCATGGATATCCTTTATTCCCCAAAGACCAGGCTATCATAAGGTGTCCAGCCAATATTGATTTCCCAGGATTAGTTCCTGTTAGACTGGCAGTGATATTTGCATTGATTAGTTGGAGCAAGTGAGAAAAGGGGAAAGACTACAAAAAAGAAAAAAATGCTTCAATTTTCACTACTATTATTAAGACATGAGAATAAAATGGATGGATGGATGCAGAACAAATAATGTAGTATACTGTAGGTCTTTAAAAAACTGATAAGATCAGAGCCAAAAGAGGAGTGAAGCCCGGTGGAGGTTATTTTTTTGTCAAACAGTCATGAATTATCCTGGCAAAAGTGCTCTTTAATTTATGTTTGTCCTCAAAAATTTTGCTCTCTAATGATAATACCGCTTGACATTGGTTAATCTTCTTTGATTTTGCCTAGAGATGAAGCAAAAACGGATTTAAATCAGAAAATCGTTTTTAAATGATGCAAGTGCATCAAATCAAATCAAATCTTTGTACTTTAAAATATATCCAGATACGTTCCAAATTGGCAACATTGGGGTTACAAAACTGGTATTTCCGAGCACTTTACAGAATTGAAATCGTTAAACATGACATGCAGACAGTTTATGGGTGTATTTTAATGTGTGAGACAAAAATAGTTTGGTGGGTGCGTTGCCACCCCCCAATTGTAGAGACATATCTTTGAAGGAAATGCCACATTTACAGTATTGACAAGTTCATTCACACGCCAAAGTATCAAGATACGTATCGAATTGTCTTTTATTAGAGGACTCATATAGCACAAAAAGGATATGAAGTGAAATGATCAAAGGATGATTACTTTCAGTCTCAATGTATGAGGTTTTCACTTATACCATTTATGAATTAGAGTGCCCTGCGATTGGCTGGCAACCAGTCCAGGGTGTACGACGCCTACTGCCCATAGCCAGCTGAGATAGGCTCCAGCACCCCCCACGACCCTTGTGAGGAATACGCAGTCAAGAAAATGGATGGATGGATGGATGGATGGATAGATACAATCAAGTCTGGAGTGTCGAGTGGTTGGGGTAGTAATTCAAAGCTATAACTGGCTGCTTCAGCAATTGCAACTTTATTGCTCCAATCTCTTTTGTATCCATCTTTAGATTTGTCACACATGCCTCACCTCTGCCAGAGCCATTTGATGGATAGAGTATCCCAGTTTTACGTGGCTCAATATATTTAGTCAATTGACATAAATGTACTTGTATAATATCCTTCAACAAGTATTAGAACAAGTGAGACCAATTCCCTTTTCTTTTCCCTTTTTTTTCTGTCAAATGACTAAATGTGAATATGAGACAAGAGAACAGTAAAAGGTCATTCACAAACTTTTCAGCAAAAATAGCTTGAAATAGAATATAGTGAATAAGAACTAATGGGGGGGTACAAGTATTGTGGAGAATTTGTCTTTTGTATACAAATATTTGGGTCCTTGGAATGCCTGCCCACACATCAAATGTGAAATTCCTGTAATCAACCAAGTAAATCTTTATCTGGATATTTCTGAAAATGTATCTGTGAGCGAGCAGTTCTGCAAGTCCAACCTGTTTTTCCCATCAGTAATCACCACCACACCACACAGTGCTTTTTGAATTTCCTGATGAAGCACGATCATCCATCCATCCATCTTCTTGACCGCTTATTCCTCACAAGGGTCGTGGGGGGTGCTGGAGCCTATCTCTGCTGGCTTTGGGCAGTAGGCGGGGTACACCCTGAACTGGTTGCCAGCCAATCGCAGGGCACACAGAAACGAACAACCACTCACACGCACACCTTGGGACAATTCGGAGCACCCAATTAACCTGCCATGCATGTCTTTGGAATGTGGGAGGAGACCGGAGTACCCGGAGAAGACCCACGCAGGCACGGGGAGAACATGCAAACTCCACCCAGGAAGGCTGGAGCCTGGACTTGAACCCGAGTCCTCAGAACTGGGAGGCGGACGTGCTAACCACTCGACCACCTGGTTTATTTATTTATTTATTTATTTATTTTATTATTATTTTTAAGAAAGTTACCACCTGTGCTACTACGTGTGGTGAAAGATATGAATGTAACGTCTTTTATTGCATGCATGGCAGGTTAATTGGGTGCTCTGAATTGTCCCTAGGTGTGCTTGTGAGTGTGGATGGTTGTTTGTCTCTGTGTGCCCTGCGATTGGCTGGCAACCAGTTCAGGGTGTCCCCCGCCTACTGCCAGCATGTTGACTTGGTGCGATGCACACACATACAGACAAGTTTGTGCATGCATGTGTGTGCTTTGAGTGCATGCACACTTGATTAACTCTCGGGCACACTGGTTGGGAATCATTGTTTTCGTAACATACTGCGTCTTCTCCACATTCTTCCGTGGTTTGCATCTTCTTTCTCAGTTTGCTGTTGCAGTATTCACCAAATATCGTTGGTGTCGGGCAGAGTCCTCGTACTTATAAAATAATCACTTTTCAGGAGACCCCTAAAACATGGCATTTTAGTTCAACCAGAAACATGGCATCATCAAATAGTCAGAACATATTTAACACTTAGATTGGGTCAAATTTAAAAAAAAACAAAAACAAAAAAAAAACACCCAAATGTGTGAACCAATAGTACAGGTTTGGGAAAAAATATTAAATTGACCAAATTGTGACAAAGGAGGTTCTGGGCCGATGCCAGCGATATGCGGTTAGTAGCCTTAATTGAAATTTGAAATGGTGAAAGTCGCCATCTGAAAAGTTTTTCATGGTTTATCGGTGAACTGTTTTTTTTTTTTATTTCTTGTTATATCAATTGTACAACTATTATTGAAAGCCTGAAAAAGTACTCTGTATAAAGTGGCTGTAATGGTTAGATACTCAATATTTTTGTGATATCACTTAAAGCTAGGAATCTACATGTAAGACACAGTTTGATTACTTTATTTCAAATCCACTGTAATTATGTCTTTAAAGGCAAAATCATAACATTTTTAATCTGGGTTTCAAACTGAAAAAAAAAACCTGGTAAACCCTGATTTAGATAACTATTGCTGGTGAAAATATTCATTTGAAATGTAACTGTAAACATACGCAGTTAAAAAATGTGTACATGCTGTTAACTCAAGCCATGTGAGCATTCGATTCATAAACCTTTTCCCAGGTTTTGCGATAGCGTGGAGAAGAATTGCTGAATTGTTACCATTCTAGTCCCCAAGGAAGACCAGTTTAAGATGAGCTCCTCCTCTGCCCTTTGCTGACACAATCCTCCACCTGTCGTTTAGTCAATCAAATGTTACTGAACCACAGAAGAAGCCAAACCTTGATCCCATGCCCTCGCAGCTCCCGCCTTTTCATCAGCTTTTGACCTAGTGTGAATCAGAGAGGGAGGGATGTCACAGCTTAGATGCCATCAGCGAGAAGGATTTGCTGGTTTTAAGTCTCTGCTCTTTGGCCTCTTCACAGTAGGACTTCCTGGGGGCATGGGGTTGCTCACTGACACAAAAGTTAAACCTGCCTGCTGTAACAATGACACATTTAAGATTTCCAAAGACATTGAACTTAGTTTGAAGGCAAGCTGATCTCATAGCGACCGGTGGGAAGTCATGCATTGAGAATGAGAGGATGCACAATGGTGTGCTTAGACAGTGACACATAATATCGTGGTCCAGAAATGGGACTGAATAACAGAGAGTCAAGCAGTTTTCTGTTTCCTAAGGAGTGAAGGGATGATAGATACTTCATATTGCACTAAAAGTAGAAATGGCTATAAAAAGATTTCAGGCACTTATGCACTCAAATTTTCAGTAATCAGGCTAATGTATTTAATATTTGTACAAAGTGAGGCAGTTTTTCTACCTCGCAAAGGTGGACCACCATTAGGCTAACAGGCAAATCCCAAGATTTCTTTGGAGCCTCGAACACAGGGGTGTGCAACTCGTTTTTGTTGCGGGCCACATCGTCGTTTGGGTTTCCTTCGGAGGGCTGTTATGATTGTGAACCCACATAAATGTATGATCGCCTCATATTACATTTACATAACAAAATGATGAATGACTAGTTTTGAAAGCAGAGGCCAATGAAAACTGTTTTATTTTATTACTACATGTATTTTATTGCTGTCTAGGTTAAAGCCTTAACTAATTAATTATTCCCAAAAAATATCCATTAATCATGTATTAAGCCAGATTAATCACGCTACTCATTTTGACTGCAGATGATCATTTAGCTTGACAGCGGATTGTTACATTAAAGGTAGCACTGGTTGTGTTTGAGCAATAAACATAACTACATGCATTAAAGTAAAGCATTTAAAAATGTTTGTGTATAACATTCAGAATATTTGATCATGTCAAAATTTTGGGGTCATTTTTTTTTCATTTTAAATTTTGCAAGTAATTCACTGATTAGAAAAAGAGGAGGATGAGCGTGTGCTGTGGATCAAAAAATGTTGAAGTCCTCATAACGTTAAATGTCAAAAGAATTAACAGGTGCTCTTCAATTTTGGCGGGCAAAAAAATGTTAATAAAAAAGTCGTTTTCATTAAGCGATTAATCGGGATTAATCTGATTAAAATGTAATCTTTTGACAGCTCTAATTTATTTTAAATGGGCCGTTGATAACAAAAAATGCTTGCCATATGTCAGTGTTTTTAAAAGTGAAAAGATTTTTCAACTTCAGTAATTTAACAAGAAACACAAAGTCGACACATAATTTGCTTTGGCGGGCCACATAAAATGATGTGACGGGCTGGTCCTGGCTCCCGGGCCTTGAGTTTGACACGTGTGCTATAATGTCTAAAAATCTTGAGCATTCTTTGATTTGATCAATTCTAGAGCTGTAGAACAATTAATTAAAAAAAATAATAATCACACAATTTTCCCTAGTTAATCTTGATTAATCACGATTAATCACATTTTTATACTTTTTCTTCTACTTTTTCTTCAGCTAGTAACATATTTACTTGAGTAAAATCTTCAAATTAATGTGAAATCATTGAATAGAAAGTGGATTTATAATTAAAGACCGTTCTAATAGCATTCTTTGAGCCTTGAGTAGAATACTTCTCCTGTAAAATACAACCGTTAAACAAAATGATGAAACGGACTCAAACAAAAAATTGTCAGAATTTCCCGCTTACATGTTACACAAATATTGAATTTGGCTCTGCAAAGTGAGCAAATTACTTCAGTTTTCCAACAAGCATCAAGCAAGTAAATCGGAAAGTAAAACTATCTCTGTTTATTCATCTTCCCGCCAGTGACTCCACCAAGTTTGAGGACACACTGAGTTCACCGAGTTCATTTTTTTAATGCTTTAATAGATTTAAATGCATCTCCAGAGTTAACACTTTAATTTTGACAGGCCTAATTATGACATTACACAGCAGTTGTCATGCAATGATTTACCTCATTGATGAGTTTCCATCCAGAAAATGCACATTATGTTTCTTTGAAAAAGGTAAACGTGCATATTAACTTTAGATGTGTTGATTTATTTACTTTAGTCAAATTTACTGTTTACTGTTCATGGATGTGGAGAGATGGGGAAGGGGCGGCATCCAATTAAAATTTTGCTCCGGGCCCAAATTTGGTCAGGGGTGGCCCCGCAGATTCAGCACTGATCCGCCTGTCAATCTCCCGCTCCATCCTTCCCGTACGGTGAACAAACCTCCAAGATACTTGAACTCCTCCACTCGGGGCAAGATCCCATTCCCGACCTGGAGAGGGCACTCCATCCTTTTCTGACTGAGGACCATGGGCACAGATTTAGAGGTGCTAATTCTCTTCCCAGCCGCTTCACACTCAGCTGCAAACCACTCTAGTGAGACCACTGTTTGATGAAGCCAGCAAAACTACATTGTCTGCAACAAGCAGGGATTCAGTACCGACGCCACCCAACTAGACCCCCTCGACAACCTTGAAATTCTGTCCTAAAGGTTATGTACAGAATCGCTAACAAAATGTAGCCTTGGCAGAGTCCAATTCTCACTATGTTGCTCCTGGATCTGAGATTGTACTTCCCAACAGACCATTCTCGCCAGATCCCCTGAATAGACCGTACCCGCTGAGGATGCTAATGGCCCTGTAGTTTGAACATACCGTCTGTTCCCCCTTCTTAAAAAGGAAGAGCACCACCCCGTTCTTCCAATCCAGAGGCACGCTCCCCCAATATCTATGTCATGTTGCAGAGGCGTGTCAACCAGGACAGCCTTGCAACATCCAGAGCCTTGAGGAATCTTGAACCTTGATAATCTCTTCCTCTGGTGCATGTTTAGTGTGGTACATACCATGTCACCAAACAGCAGAGTGACTACTTTCACCTTTTCAATAGGTCAGTTCGGCTGACTAATTTAAAGTTTGTAGACGTGTGATGCTAATTAGAGAGCACACCTTGGTTGAACATCACCCTATGGTGTAATTATTTCACCATATCTTTTCTCGGGGTACCACCATTTTTGTCCAGGCCTGTTTCATTTCCTTCATTGTTTAACCATTCAACTCAACTCAACTCAACTCAACTCAAGTTTATTTATATAGCGCTTTCAAACAGCCGGAACTGTCACAAAGTGCTTTACAAAGCACAAAAAACTGATCTCTATTTCAGAAGTGAATAGCATCCCAAAGAAGAAACTGAATTGTATTCTTTGTTTTTTTTTCTTTTTTTTTCCCCACTTGCTGTCGACTAAAGATGACATCACAGTTGGTCGGGGCTCATGCAACGACTGAAGCTGAGCTGTGATTGGTTGTTACCTGAGACTGTGAGCAACTGAGAAACTGTGATGTCATTTTCACTCGGCAGCAAGTGACAAAATGGCCGCCTTCTGATGTTGATTAAAAACTGCTGGATTTTGCTGCTTAAAACCCGTAGGCAGTATTGTGATCCGTTTTGGGCTTTTTGATGGTTCTGATCAAGTCATTTCAAAATAAGATATGGCCTACGGGTTAACTCGATCTTGTTCTACTAACGCAGTACTAACCAGAATACCATATTTAAACCAGTGGGGCTGAACACATTATTGTCAAGAATTTTTTTGGGGGTTGACTTCCTATTTAACGCTTCACATTATGTACAAGACTCTAGATTTTATTATCATACATCTCATCTTTCTTCAAAATTCTGTTTTTTATTTTTCCATTCATAACATTACCCCACATGCTCCCCTGATTCATATAATAAGCTAACTGTTTTATATTTAAAATTCAACTCCCATTGTTAGTCAAGGACATAAATTAACCATTTTAACTTCCCTAGTGAAAAATATCCTCAAGTGTCCCACCGCTGCTTTATGCACTTCATATGTTGCAGCTGTCCTCCAATCTTCTTCTGAAATGCTGACATAAAATAGCTGTAGGCTATATTTGAGAGCTTTTCGAAGACTGAATATAAATTACAGCAGCAACTAAATTACACATCACCCAATGGGCATGATGAAGTTCTGCCATCACACCTTTTTACTCTACCGTTTTAATTTGCATAGTCAACTGCATTTCATTTTATTTTTCCACCATCTGCTTTGGAGTCAATATTATATATATATATTTTTAAAATGGTCTTCATTGGCCCATTTTAGCAGGACAATGAAAGTGAAAGGCCCCCGTCCACAGCAGTGTAATAATGGCGCCCTGTCCAATGGGAATTGAATGGAGGATAGCATCCCTGAGAAGCCTATTCTCTGGCCCAACCGATTGCCCCCGATGCACCCCCCTCCACCTCATTCTTCAAACAACGCGGTGACTGACAGCTCCTTTTCACAGGGCTGCAACTGGCAAGGAAGGGCTTTAATTCTAAACCATTTTGTAGCATGGCATGATAATGACTCAGACACAAGCCCAAGGGCTGCAATGGACCAACATGGTTTTGTTGTGTTGTTGGACAGGAAAAGTTTTTTCTTTTTTTTCTCCACATGATAGTAATGGAGTTGAAGAATAGTCTTATGGAATATTCTTTATTCACTGCTCAATAGTGGATGAAGATTTGATAAATAGCTTCACATTTTTTATTTAATGTTAACAATAATTGTCTCACTGTTACAAAATAATTTTACTTTGCATAATTTCACATTTTAATGACAGCATTAGCCAAACAATTTTCACTCTTACTTTTCAAATAATAAATAAAATTCACAATTCTGTAATGAAAATTTAACAATTTAACAAAAGTCCATTTGAATGAATGCAGATTAATTAATGTGCATTTGAACAAGCATTGCTAGTTTATACAGGGGGAAAAATGTATTGCAGTCAGATAATGATTGACAGATGAACCTCATCGTCATGGGCTGGGGTGACCTACATCCTTCATTGCTCGGCCTTCAGCCTTTGCCCTCGTGCTGTAACATTCTGTTGTTCCGCCAACTTCCTTCCTCCCGAGCACAACAACGTTGTCAAGCTCAAGGGATCCTCTTCTGAATGAATCACATTTCTCCTGAATGAAACGCATGTGGGAGAGGTGGGGTTGACCTTAAAGACGGGGGATTAGTGATTGCTTTAAGCTTTTTGGTATTGCGATCGCAAGTAGAAGTATGAAGTGCGTTTTGTTGAGTGGCAGAAGTAAAATAGGAAACAATCAATTCTGAGGTCGATGAACAATTTTATAGTTTTAATTCATTTTTCATTGTTGCCTTACTGGCTTCCATCATCTGTGCCAAACTTGTTACCACAGTAACAGTCAACTTTTGAATGAAAAAAAAGACGAGGAGTGTTTCCTCTGATCATTGGAGGATGGCGCAGGGGCTATGTGGGACACAAAAGCAGATGAAAAAGTGTGGGCTTTTTTTTTCCCCCCGCTGTACTTGGCTTCTGTTGAGGCCTCCTGCTTTTTCCGCCTCTTTTGACGTCCAACCTCCAAAGGAAATGCACCCCTCTGTGTTTTTTCCCTAGAACAGGTCAGTTGTTTAAAAAAAAAAAAAAAAAAAAAAGCACCCCTCTCCTTTGCCCTTTTCATTGCCCTGTCCCCACCTCTTCCTCCCCCATGCATCTGCATAGATCCCCAGATACGGGTGTCCTTCCGGGGCTGATCAGGGCGCTGCACCTGTCTTGACCCGTCTAGACATGACTGCTCTCTGTTTTGTCTTCCGAGGGGGCACAGGAAAAGGACCGTGGGGTTCGGATGCAGCGGTGGGGAGGTATTGGCACAGGTTAAAAGTCAGAGTTGGAGGGTGAGGTTTGTTAGTGAGGGTGAAGAAAACAAGGCAGAAATAGGAGGTCACACTGCTGACCTACAGAGTCTTGTGGCGTAACACAGCTGACACGAGGGCACTCGAAAGGGCTTTGGAGGTTTTAAAGAGGGTTTTTTTCTCTTTTTCATTAGTTTGTTTTTCAGTTGCCAATATTTTGATGCAGGATGCTTTCGTTGTTATTGTTGCGAATGTTTTGTACCTTTTCCGTAGGTCACTGCTTTGCTTGCAAGATTTTTTTCTAACAAAGGAAATCATGTGACGAAAGCGATGACATGTTTAAGGAAGTATAATCTCAGTCTCCCTTTTTGCGTCCCAGGTACCGCTAGCTCGTTCCGAAATTCACCTCAGCGAGCTCTTGGATGCGGTTTGCAGCTCCATGAGTGACTACGCCCTCCACGTGGACCCTGACACCCAGCAAAAACAATACATGAGGTTTGTGCCTCGGAGCACTGGGGACTTCCCTGACCTTAAAAACTTCCAGTTCGATGGACCTGAAGCTCCCAATGCCTTGAAATTCGCAGTGAGTGCAAAAGCTGTACACCTTTTTGTAGACTTTCGAGTGAGTCCAGCTCAAACAATTACGGCAGATTTGAAGAAATTAGGTTGATAGAGTACTGTAGCTTATTATTTGAGGTAATTTGTTTAGAACAATTAAACTATATGTGTAAAGGTGCTCAATTAAGTTACTATTCACTACAAAGGTAAACCCCAATGATTCATAACATACAAAAAATAAGATGTCCGTGTCATATGCCTGTATTATTATTATTTTTATTTGCATCCTGGTTGAATTAGTCATTTGCATTTACACAATTTGACATGGCAGTTTACTCATTGGCCTTGTTATATCATTTAAAAAAAATATTGAATGTTATTGTCTGCTGCAAGAGTAATTAGTAATTATTAATAATGTAATATACAAAAAAAGACCAAAGTATTTCTCCTATGAGCAAGTACTAATTTAAATCCCTGCAAAGTTTTATTGATGGGTGACATTCTGCTTTTACCAAGCAAATTATTTAAATTATTTCATCTTAATCCCATCTGCATTTGAACTCAAACACATTTCTCATAGCCTTCTTTGCAGAAAAGGCCTCAAATAACATTGCCAGATACAGATAGATTAAAAAAACGACAATCTGTTCGCAATTATCGCAGCATCTCGGTGTTTATCTGATCAGTTTCTATCATGAAATGTATTGTGCACTGGCAGTTTGGGGATTTGTAATCATGGATATGTGTTCAAGAATGAGGGTTCTACAGGATTGTGACATAATGTAAGTGTCATTAAGTCATTTTGGTTGTACTAATTCTTGATAAGTAGGCTAAATGCTAAAATAAGATTACATTTATTCTAAAGGCTGAAAATGTGATATGTTGTTTTAGTGCCAATAATCCGTTTTCACAAGAAGTTATTCATGTGAAAACTGAAAAAAAAGAAAGAACACCTTAAGCACTTCAGGTTTGCCCATTGAGGATATACTCACAAACCAATACAATGCAGCGTTCTGAAGGGATTTAATACTGTACAAGCAAACCAGTGACAAGAACCAAAATGCAAAATCATGGCTACTCTGGACTTTGAACTCGATTCAAAGGTGAATTAAAGTCAGGGCAAAAACTGGTCTGTAAATGATCAAGTTTAATTTACTTCGTCCCTCTTCGACCTGCCAGAGTTGCTGCTTAACAGCACAGAAATATTTTAAGCCCAAAAGAGTTTCAAAGGGTCTCATAAAGCTCGATATTCAAATCAGCGGACACTTGGTATATGTAGTATTTCACAGGCAGGATTCTAATTTAAATTCTTATTTAAAATGTTTATAATTACCAAAGATATACCCAATGTAAATTGTTAAATGTAATGTTAATGTTGTGACTTTTGGCTTGCCCCGTCAGCATCGCCGCAGTGGGTCGCTCGCATGGTTTGTTTGGCACAGTTTTGATGCCGGATGTCCTTCCTGGCACGACCTACATATTTCTCATCCGGGCTTGTGGCACTGACCACAAATCAAACCTGTGCCATTTTCATGAAAGGCAGCGGCATGCACCACTACACAACCAGCGCCATCGTAATAATAATATTTCGCTGAATCGGAACAGTCAAAATGGCCGAACAGTTGGGCAAGCAGTGGGGGGAAAATGGCCACAGCCCTGCAAACAGCGGTCCTCCATTGTATCAAAAAAATCATGACAATACTGTGTGTGTATGAGTATACATATGGCCAGGTTGCTCTACTTTTACCTCCAGGTCAAGTCTTTCTTCTGTTTTTTTTCTCTCAGTGTGAAGTCATCGTAGAGGAGCTGGAGGATGATATCATCGCTCTTTTCAGCCAGAACACAGACGATGCGCACAAGGAGTTATGCAACATTGTCTCAGGTACCGCAACTCCTTCACACATTATTTATCACATGTATGACTCAGCTTTTTGTTTATCTGTCCATCAGGTCATTGCATCACTATTTACCACAAATGGACATTTAGTTTTACATTAACATAGATGCACAAATAAAATAGCTGGATGTGTGGAGCAAAACATGATTAGGAGGGACTAACCGTATTTGAAATGATTTCTCTCGATATTCGTGATGCCGCTCCACAATGTGTACATACTGTTTCATCATAGAAAGTTTTAGATGAATTGCTTGTAGCCACCCACCTTTTTATACATGCATTTTTACTTATATGAAATCATATTGAGCTATTTTATTAATAAATACAGCAATTAGTGTAAACTCACAACGCTGTTATCTTGTGACTGTGGCATCCTAAATCAAACCTTTGTATATTTATTTGCGATATCTTTACATTGATCAGCTTGCTGTCAAACATTTATTCTGTTTTTTTTTTCCTGCTCTTTGTTTCAGACTACTGTAACGACAACACTAACAGAAACGATGAGCTATAGTTTTTAAGTGTGTTTTTTTTAGGTTTAAAAGAGCGTGACCAACCTTCTCTAAATGAAATGGAAAATTGGACCTTTTTTTGTTTTTAAAAAGGAACTTTTGACAAATAAATATATATTTTGTCAACATTTGTCTGAGGTTTATAATTGACACTCTTGCGCACACACAGCTCAGTGCTAAACTATCTTATAAAGTAGTTCTATGACGAGTATGTGTATATTCACTTTAATATGCAGTGGAAGCATTTTGGCTGGAGAATAAAATGTACAACAGGTAACTTGGTACACTAAACTACTTCTAGTAGTAATGGATTTAAATGGTGGGTGTAATTTAAGTATAGATTTCATTCATTTTGGTAATCTAAAAATATTGTCATTTATTAGGCTCTTTAATGTAAAATGAGACAAATGTTTTTTCTTTTGTTGATCATACTAATTTATAAATCCATTTAAAAAGAGCGCACAGAAATGTAAATGTGTAAGGAAAAAACATGTAAAAAACTGTAAGAGGACTATTTTTTTTCACACAAATCTTCCATATCATTTATTTCAATATCTGCGTTATCTGTGTTCATGTCAGTTCAGATGATAGTCAACAGATTACAGAGCAGTATTAATTACTCAGCAATGTGAACATACTGTATGCATGGCATGTGATATGATGGCACTGTCTTCCCGTTTCATCATTTTTTGCTTATCCATTCATTTTTTACTACCATTCTTTTAATGTGAAAATGTTGACTTTTCCCCCTCCAAATATTAACCCTGATTTCTGTTTGTTTGCTTGTTGTTTGTTTTATTTAGTTTTGCTCTTTTTACCCACTGCCAAAAATATTTTTTCTGTGACCGTTTGTTTTTAGGAAAGTCCGCCCATATTCACAATAGTTCACAAACTACAAATAAGGACTTCAATTTCAAACAACAATGCTATTATTATTATTATTATTATTATTATTATTATTATTATTATTATTATTATTATTATTATTATTATTATTAGCATTATTATTATTATTATTATTATTATTAGCATTATTATTATTATTATTATTCTTATTATTATTATTTTACAAAAGTTTTTTTTTTTTTCAAATAAAGACATTATTAATAAATTTCTAGAACAAAATATTAGTAGTAAGAATTGCCAAACGTGCCAAACATGATCCAAAAAAATTGCGATGCAGCCCACTTTAGCCTGGTGTATATGAGTAGAACAGACTTGTATTTGCAGTACTACAGCAGGAGACGATTGTAGTGTGTGTCTGGTTGGGTATTGAAATTTATAATGAAAAAAAAAAAAAAATGTTAGGGGCGGGGCATTTACTTGTGGACATCTCGGTCATCTCTTTAGTGGAAGGTTGAACTATCGTTCTCTGTCTGAGCAAGCTATTGCGCTCCAAAACTACTTTAGCTGTGTGTGAGTCATCAGTTTACTTTCCTTTCATGCATGGCAACATAGGATGTTTATCATTATGTGAACATGGTAATGACACAATAAAAACACACACTTTCAATAACTTAAATGTACATTTCCTTTAGCACAAACCCCAGAACTGCCCTTCAAAAGGCATTTGTTTTTTCTTGAACAAATTCTGATAGTTGACGTTAGATTTGGGCAAAAACCCACGTAAGGGTGGAAGATACAACTCTGCCCAGCCATTGCTATACATGCTCTTTATTGTTGATGTTATATGGTGCACAATTTATTTAACCACTCAAACTCTAAATATTGTAAAATAATTTTTTTTCTGTATTGGTCATTCCAAATTTGATCATCTTTTTGGCCATAATTTGCAAAGATCCTGAAAAGCGGATACTAAATTGTATGTTGTCTCATGCAGTTAGAGCGTGCTTTCAAAAATGTTTACAAGGGCAGAAAAGTTACCCCTGCAACCGTTTTGGCCCTGCTTCGCATGTTGGTTTGTACTTGTCTTTCAGATGTGCTATTTCGACACAAAACTCATCCTACAAAGCAAAAAATGAAGTGAACAGCAATTAAGAATCTGTTTGCATTCTCAATCAAATTGGGTCCTGTTTTTGCATGCACAAACCTATAATAGTTGTACATAAGCTGTTAAATTTGAATATTGCATCTAATAGCTCGAAGGCTCAAAGGCAATAAGCAAATGCAAGTTTGTAACAATGGTGAGCCTTAAAGAGATTAGCATGGATGCTATAATAGTTTTATCAGAACTGTGTAGCATTTCGTTGGAGAAAGAAAAAAAACAAAACACACTGAAGATTTTTATATTCTGAAAAGGATGTTTTAACTCTTGGCTCACATGGCAAGGAAAACCGGTGCTGCTTCTTTGTAATTTCATTGGCAGATCAGATTTGGCACATATGTAAATCCAGTCACCTTTCAAGATAGATTTTTGATAGTGCTTTCAAGGGCAAACGGGAAATGATTGGTTATGCTAAAACTGGAAGATCACAAAATCACAGTGGCAGCTACTGACTGCTATATGTACCTTTGTGTTTTCTGCATTGATGCACTTTTGTTTAGCTATATACTCTAAGTGAACTGGGCAGTTAGTTTATTGCTCACAGACCGTTGATACAATAAATACATAACAGTATTGTTATGTCAAAGCTGACACAATGTCCAGTTGCTGTCAGTGCACTGATGCTCGTATGAATCAAGCTCAAGTCGTAAATTGAGTACAATGTGAACGTGTTCATTTGTTCTCAAATAAAATAAATAAAAAAAAAGTCTAAACAACAGGCTAGTTAAATCCCTCATTGTGCCTTGAGCTTGAAATGTAGTGGCCTTGAAAGGGTGTTTTGGCAAAGCACTTGACTGTCAAAGGTGACCTTGTTAAATGGGTTAGTTTTCAGTAACAGGATATGTAACACTGACATGGTCAGCAGAGTCAATGGTGGAAAATGATGTGCGTTGTTTACTAGTCATGAGTCTTTGTCTCAAGTCTCATTAACTAAAGCATCCAGTTTAAAACGTGTTGTCAAAAACTCTTGGGAGTTGTCTAGAAGTAGTGAAAGTGGTGTTCATCTTTAACTCTTTTACTGCCACACGTTATATAAAAAAAATAATAAAAAATAAAAACTTTTACATAACAAAAGCTTTGCTCATTCACAAAAAATAACAATGCTTCCACCTGCTGGCTATATTTAGAGTGTTTTTGATTCCACAGCCCATTGACCGGGCAGCACTGCACTAAGACGTTGCACTGAGAAAAATAAAATAAAATCAAAAAACTTAGTTGACGTCAATTAACGTTTATGGCGGCATACATCGTGATTTTACTGATCGTTATTAAACGCTTTTGGCGGTCAAAGAGTTAAATTCTCTTAATGGTAATATCATTACGGCGCTCTAGAATCCAGACCTGGAAAATGCCACGTAGGTTGCCTATTTTTAATTAATGACATTTTTTGACAAGTCAAATAAGCCTGTCAACAACATGAGGCATTAGATCGCATAGTCTCGATGTCAGGCCTACACTGAAAATAATTTTTGATGGGGCACAGAGACAGAGGGCTAACGCTGCTATCATGTTTACACTTCTGGATACTCTCTTATTGTGAAGTTGCATCAGCGGAAGTAGTCCTGTAAAAAGTGACAGACTGACACTTGATGAATAAAACATGCAAAATCAAAGAGTGAGAATGTGAAGTCTGGGAGCAATGATATCATTCATCTCTTTGCTGCCCGGAGATGTTTGCCAGGCCTTCACATGCTGCTTGTTTGTGAGACCGTTTTCAATTTTGTCCTCTGTAAAGAAAAGAAAAGAAAAAAGGAAAAGCTCCTGTGCTGGCTTGAGATCAGACCACTGACTCTCAATTGCATAATGTTCGTTTTCTTTGCCTTCAATTGGAGTTACTGATTAAAGTGAAAGTGATTACATAAAGCATGTTAAAGCAAAAAACACAGTTTACAAGATTGTTGTACTTAGAATAATAATTAAATGAGACGTTTTGGGGGACATGTATAGGATACAGTGTTGCCTCGCTATGACGCAGTTCACTTTTCCCGGCGTCGCTGTATCCGGGATTTTGTTTTGTGCAATTTTGCATGCATTTTTTTTTTTTTTACATTAATGTAGTTATGTTATCAAATTTATGAAGGTGTGAACATTGAGAATCTTTAAATGAGAGAGAAATGTGAGAAAACGTAAATGCCTCAGTGAGAGAAGTTTATAAAGTGTGTGGTGACGGCTTTTACAGCCTTAAAACATTTATAACATGGAAAACATAAAGCTAACTACTTTGCTGATTTGACTTATTACAGGTATTTTTTGGAACCTAACCCTAGCGGAAAATGAGGGAACACTGTATACAGTAATCCTTTTCAATTCATTGATTGTTCACTCCCCAAAATCTTTAGAATTAAAAATGTAAATATACTAACTATTATCCCAAAACAAACTGAAACTTTAAACTCATTAACAATTAAATTGCTTCCAGATTATTATTATTATTATTATTATTATTATTATTATTATTATTATTATTTATCTATTTATTTATTTATATTATTATTATTATTTTTAAATGCACCGGATTCAATTTTTGAATATTAAATTGCAAATGTGGGCATTATTGTACATACAGTAATATATTTTTTTCTACAGTTTCTGTCGTCAGTGGTTTGCAGATTTGCACTGTAATATAGGCAATATGAATAGCCTTTATTGTGGAAGCACACAGCACAAAAGGAAAATATGACATCCTATACCAGGTGTGTCCAAACTTTTTCATTTGAGGGCCACATACAGAAAATCCGAAGGATGCAAGGGCCACATAATGTTATGAAGAGAAATTGTGTTTAGTCCTAAAAATTGTACAAATAATTTATTTGTGCTTTTGCATATTTAGAAAAATGCTACAGTATATAAACCAACTTATTTGTAATATGGCAGTAGGGTTATTATAGTTTTGGAATTTTTCATTTGAGTTAATTTTTATTAGTTTTCAGAGTAGTTCTGTTAGTTTTAATTTGTTTTAGTTCTTTAATAAATGCTTAGTTTTAGTTAGTTTCAGTATTAGTTTTAGTTTTTTTTTTTTAATGTGTTTTTGTTATTTTTTTTTAAATTTGTTTTAGTTGTGCACAATATAAAAAAAAACTAAAAAAACACCATGGGAGCGACGTCATCTGAAGGTGCTTTTCTACTTTTCTATTGGCTGTTGCTAGACGACGTCACTTCTGTGTGACATACTTTCAAACGTCATTGTTCCGGTTGATATGAAAATAAATCTACTAAAAATTACACCAAAGACTAACACGAAGTACATTTTTGCTGTAATTATGGTTTTAGTTAGTTTTTTAAATATAAAATGTAATTACAGCTAGTTTTCATTTTTTTTAAAAAGCATTTTCGTTTTTATTTTATTTCGTTATCGAAATTGTTTTTTTGAATTTTAGATTTAGTTATTTCGTTAGTTTTAGATAACTAAAATAACCTTTAATAGCACCTGTGTTTTTCGACACCCTCCCTTCTTACTTTGACCATCTCCAAACATGTTTATTTTATCTGAACTGAGTCAAATGCCATTTTTAGCATATGTCGCGGGCCACTAAAAAAACGGATGGTGGGCCGCAAATGTCCCCCGGGCCGTAGTTTGGACACCACTGTCCTAGACAGTGAATATAAATTTCAGGTCTCTTGTGGTGTAAAAGAAAATGAGAAATTGTAGTATGGCCTCTTCCAATTAGTATGGGCTGTGTTCAGAATCAACAAATCACATTCATGTTCATGTTTGATTGGGAATCAATACACAATTGCAAGTGCGTCTGATTAATCCCGATTAAAGTTCAGATGTTCTTGGTATTTAGTAGTTGACTTGACTGATTGATGCCTTTCATCAAGCGATGCCTCTGACACTCTGTCTGCGAATCTTGTCTAGTGCTGTAAAAATGTCATGAAAGCCTACTAGAACAACAGACCTTTGTTTGGGGTTAATTGGTGGCAAGTGTGTGCCGATTCCCATTTTGACTTTGGATGTGACTGGTTAATTCTGAATATAGCCACATCCCCCCTTATAAGAGGGTGTGTTCATTTTTGCAACCCCATGATCCCAGTTGTATGTTTTTGCTTCCCCTCCTGATTTTTTAAAATTGAGTCTGACAGGCTGTAGATCACATTATATGTGAATTAACTTTTCAAATTATTTATCTTGGTCTCATTTTTTAAACATAAAAAATGGCATTTGAACACATTTCCTGTATAGGCTATAACTGCATAATATTATATCGTATAGCATCTAGTTCTCAAAACTCAACAGAAGTCAACATAACTCACAAACACAAATCACAACACAATACAAGGGTTCTAATTGGGCACCCCACAAAGTTTCATGCAAGTCTTGTGCAGTCTTTGTGTAATTAAAGCGGCAAACTTGTCTCTCATCCAATGTTATGAACATGACTCTTCATCCCAAATAAGGACTATAGTGCAAAGACACCCCTTTTGGTTTCCTGCTTCTGCTCCACTCTCAGCCTCCCTCCCGCCTTGCTGCTGAAGTTTCCTCTCTATCCTGTAATTAAAGTCACGGTAGGGCCCATGCAAACTCTTTGTGTAGCTGCCTGTCTGGAAATGTTAGCGAGCTCAGCTTCCACACATGACAGATCAAGGGTTACAAAAGTGCTGACAAAGGGTGACAGACACTCCTCACGGCTATTGTTGGCCATTTCCCACAATGGCTATCTTGGAACGATCCCATATTTAGGTACTGCCAGGGTTTATGGTAGAGTTCCTATTAAAGCACAACTATTTCATATGAGCAAAGATGTATTTTCACAAGTTAGCTGTGATATTTCACTCTGACTTTGTTGCATTGTTTTTACATGTACGCCACTGTTTTTAGTAAGAATAAACAGGAAGTAGCCTATTTTTTATTTTTTTTTAAATTGGTCAGAATGCTAGCTTGTACCATCATACAGTGTACTAATGCAAGGAGGAAAAAAATGATCCGACATAGCAATTGCTGTTTTCTAAAGAAAATACATAAACAACATATCTTGTCTCCCGTGTCGCCACATAAAGAAAACACCTGGTGAGTCATTATTAGTGAAAATAATAATTGAAGCTTTTAAGTGACTGTGTTTTATGAATTCACCCCAATTTCACTTAAACCCGCCGCTCTTGGTGAATAGAAAAAAAACAAAACAACTCTTAGTGAGACAAAGTGTGAATTTGTATCCTTATGCTATAAAGTTTGGTCACTGAGCTGTGGCATTAACTTGTATTCTAACAAGATTAAAATATATTTGTCCTGGAGATTAGCATAGTTAAGTCTCCCCTTTTTTGGCTTTTGGGGCGGCTGCAGCAGGCTTTGATCAGTGTAGCGCAGCAAGGCCCAGGCTTGGCCTGGCCATCCAAAGGCTGGGTGTGAAATTGGTCTGATGTCATCCCCCATTCTCCATCTTTTCCAGCTTTCAGGGCCGTAATTATATTTCCGCCACAAAGCCCCCGGCCCCTTCATTCCATATTTCAGGTTTGACTAGGAAGCGTTTTGGAGAACTATGGCTAAATTACTCAGTGGGGGAAGGGCAACTTGATGGGTCATCTTTTGTCTGTCAGGGACACGCGGGGGGGACATCAGGACTTGTATATGTACTTTTCTTTTCTCTGTTTGTCTGCCATTTGCCTCTTGCTGAAGGAGAGGCATTTAGCACAAGTGAAAGGACATGAACTTTGTGACGAGAAAACTGAACTATTACACATTCACGAGTATTTGTCTTTACAGCTTGAGAGCAACAGCTCAAGACAAATTGTCAAATTGACCGTGACTTGGATGTGGACAAAAAGAGATGGAGCTTATTATTAATGTGTATGCTTTTAGTTTAATGTTGTCAATGTTTCTTAATAGCTCAATTCTAATTAAAAGTTGAGGAAAAAAAAAAAGTTAATCTTACAAATAGAAAATGTTTATATGCTTATACTGTACATGTATAGTTTTATATATGTTTATACATTTACGTTTATATGTTTCCTATAAAGTGTTGCTTTAAATTGGCAGATGTAACTCATAAACTACTTTGTAAAGTAGCTTCCCTAATCACAAAGGGATTATATGTGCATTTCACATGTTGCCAAGCTTGGATTTTCCCTTTTGCCTTTTTTGCCCTTGGCCAGCAAAAAAATCTTTTGTCCTTTGACCATATATATATATTTTTTGCCTTCTAAAAGTATTTCCCAAACTTTCACTGGCTTGAGTCTACAATGACGCATCTGTTGAAAGTTATTATTGAATGCATTTATGTAACACGTGAAATGATCACATTTGGGGATCCAGGGTGAGAACAAGTGCATCTCATTTAGCTACAGGAAGCATTTGAATATGAAATAATCCCCACAGTTGGAACCACTAAGGAGATTGATGTCCTTTTCTGGCCAATCTTGGCAGCAGCTCGGGCACCTGCTGCTATTTGCATGGACACCCAAAGTATTTTGACCTTCATCCAGGTTCTCTGCTGATTTGACTCCCCACACCCTCCAGCCCTTCAACTGACAAGCACAGACTGTGCACAGAGACTCCGTTCAGCGCCTTCCCCCTTTCCCAGTCCCAAGTCAAGAGCTCAGCTCATCAAGCCAGCCAGCGTTGGGGTGTTACTTCCATATACAAGACAACTAATAAAAGAAAATGCAGATGAAGTCCTTCAGCAGCCATTCACAGAATCTGAGTCAAAGCTTCTGCTGAGGAGTCAAAGATAACTGGCTCTTTCGTTTTGGACAAACTTACATACTTTTTTATTTTTATTTTTTCATTTTGTCTGCTGTTTCACCACCAAAATCAGGTAAAAGGAGATTCAGTAAATATTTCTTTTCAAACCAACGTGGCATATTTTATTGCAAAGTTTTTTGTGTGGTACATTAATGCTACAAAAGTACTTGGAGGACTTTTAAAAATCAACTGAGTAAATACTGATGGCGCAATGCAATCAAACCATTTTTAGTCCACAAGAAATCATTCAATATTTACTCAAAATAAAATGGATTATTACTCATGACTTTTTCATGAACCTTTATCATGATAGTTTTAAGTATTAATTTCTTGAGATGTGTTTTCATTGGAGCTCACTTTTTAGTTTAAGTTAAAAAAAATAATAAGCTTATCTAACTGACATATCTCCATGCACTTAATTTATGTAAAGGTGTGTTTGATTTATTTATTTATTTATTTATTTATTTATTTAATTTATTTTTTTAATATCTGCCTCCCTGGAAACATTCAAATATGTATTATATCTGCACTCTTGAAGACATGGGTAGTGGATAGTCTGTATTTTTTATTTTTTTTAAAGGTTTTTCCTTTGAGGCCAAAAGGTGCACCTGGTCAAATTTTCCTCTGTCCTTCTCTGCATTTATTGTTGTGCAAATTGATTTTCAGATGACAGACTTTAAGCAACTGGATTTACTGCTAAATACAAACCATATATTTTCATGTTTGTTGTATTTTTCTGATTTCAAATAAAATCCCAACAATCACTTTGCACTGTTTTTATTTACCCTTAAATCATCATTTCAAAAATAAAATAAAAATGTTTACACAGGACCTTGTAAAATAGAACCTAAACTGGCTGAGGAGCAAATGGCAGATTTCATTCTTTTTTCCCGTTTTTTTTTTTTTTTTATAATTTTTTTTTTATGTCAAAGTCCCATTTCCGTATAGAAAAAGTGAGCCCTCACTCTTCACAACACTGCAACATATTTCAGCTTATACATCATTTTAAGGCAAATGAGTTAGTTGACATTGCCAGACAACTTTCCCGATCAGTCGAGGAAAATTGAGGGGAGAAAAAAAACATTCACAGCATATAGTAAGACCACCATTTGGCTTCGATCTCCATTACATCTACCCAGCAAAAGGCCTGTGAGATTTTGCATTAAAAAAAAAATAATAATATTGCAGGAACAAATAACTTATATGTAAACGCGACTCAACATGGCTGTTTTATTATAAATACGAATATGTTGTTTGTTTTTTCTAAAATGAATAATAACAAGTTGCTTGAACATTCGTGGATGCGTGTAAATATATCGTAATATAGTTCCATAAATTTCGGTGCCACGTCAACACGTTTGAATGACAGCCATCCCTGAACACATGCATGGAGCTCAGTTAGAATGAAACTTTTTTAAAGAAGTTCACACAATTTGGGCTCAATTTCAGCGTGCTGGTGTTGACCTTTCTCCTTTAAAAGAATGAACGAAATCAAAAGTCTGACTTGTTAACGTCTGCTGCTTATTGGTTCTATCCTACAGCGTGTGTTTTCGATGCCAATTCGGATGTGGAGAGTTTCAACTCTATTCACCAGACTACTTAGAAAATAGAAAAATAAAATAATACAACTCGCGCGTGCGTGCTGGTGCCGGCGCGTGCGCGAGCGCGAGCGCATATGTTCCAAAAAAAATGTGTGCTTTCCAAATTTCGATTTAGGCACCCATAAAAAGGCTGTAAATGTCGAACTAAACAAGCAGACCTGCAGGTTAACTGTCACTGCACTTATAGCAAACAAAAGACACTAACGGCTAAAGACAAAACCAGAAAATAATCAATTCAGAAAAGACAAAACACATTTCATAAATTTCAATGGCCACCAGAATGCAGCACAAAAAAAAAAAATCTTTGGACTTCAGCATATAGTTTTTTTATGATCACTCGTGTGAACCAGGCAACAAGAGGTTCGGTCTACTGAGCGGGACACGCGTCTTTGTCCAAGCAGGCCACTTAATTGTCTCATCCAGGCAGTCCACATCATCAGTGTCTCTCAGCTCCAACTGGCTCTTGGTTTACTTTTTCCGCCAACACGTACTAAAAGAAAAAAATCCAATGCCACGTGACCAAGATATTTTGAATATGGCGTGCATGCAATCTTAAAAAAAATCCTTAAATTAATTAAATCAACCCCTTGAGTTACGAGTTCAGAATTATGAAATGACGACATACGCCGTCGTGTGTTGCATTCCAAACATATTTGCTCATTATTTTCCATGAATTGTGATGTGGCACATATTGAAATTGCATTCTGCGTTTCATTCGCCATCAACCCTGAGGACACGCAGCCTGCACGCGCGCACATTCACACACGTGACCTATACTCATCTAAAAGTTGTCTCTGTTTTAAATAGGAATGCTGGTGTTGGCGTGGTTTTTATTGCATCATCTCATCTCGGCTAGTCGCTGTCCGACTTGGCGTCCTTGGACGAGGTGTGGTTGTACAGTCCCTGCGCCATCAGATGCAGCGCCAGCGAGTTTTTATTCCCTGTGGCCTTTTTGATTTTGGCCCTTTTGTTCTGAAACCAGATTTTGATCTGCGATTCGTTGAGGCCAAGTTCCCGGGCCAGGTCCTGCCTCCGCTGCTCGGTCAGGTAGCGGTTGCTCTGGAACTCGCTCTTGAGTCGGTGCAGCTGCTCGACGGTGAAGGCGGTCCTGGGTCGCTTGTCCTCTTTCGTCGGGGTCCGAGCCCTCTTTGGCTTGCGGGATCTGGGCCCTTGGGGTGGGAGTTGAGGGGGAGAAATGTTATTCGGTCAGCCTATTGAATTGAATTTGACATGAAATGTTTGCCGCAAATGGAAGTAAGTGTTTGGTGGTAAGCTATATTTCGTCTTTTTAATTAGGGTGAGACTCCGAAATCGCTCATTTGTTGCAAAGGACTTTGATAGTTGGGTGATTTTAGTTGGTCGTTAGTTCTCTTTCTTTCAATTAGTCATCAATAAGCAGCTACAATGCCACAAATTCGTCTCCCCAAATCGACGCACAAAAATACATAATATGCAAATGATCTCATGTCACTTTTTATTATCATTAGTCGCATGCAGACAAAAACACGCGAAACAATTATAGTTCTTATTCCATGGAAACGAGTAAGGACAAGGTGCATGTCCTCCAGTCCCGCTGCAGCTCACAGTGAAGCCTGCAGGAGGAGGAGGAGGCGCAGGGGTGCAGATGGGGGTGGGGCCAGACTGGGATGGAGGAGGGGGAGAAGGTGCCTCTTTCCCTCTGTTCCCCGCATTTTCATTTTATTTCCTGAAAAAACACACGATCAACTCATCTTTTCGAACTAAGTGATATCTGGGGGAAATCGGGATAACAAATAAACGAAAATCCAATTAGCGTGTTTTTGTGTACTTTACATCTAAAGTGCCCCCCCCCCCAAAAATAAATAAATAAATAAAATAAATAAATAAGTATTGGCCTTAATTGTTTAAAATCAGCAAATTATGGAGTCTCATTAAGCCGCAAATCTGCATGCTTATATAGTTTGACAGCAATTAACTTTGGGGGAATAAATAGACCGTTTTAGAATCACGTTTAAAATATAAATCATTTGTGTGACGTCAGTCGTTGTTCTATTATAGGCTCTTTTGGTCCGCCGAATGCAGCCCCTTCCCCTTTTAAAGGCCCATTGTGGCGATTTCCATAAGCTTCATGAAAACTTTTCTGCCTCCAAAACACAATAGGACTGCATTCTAACATTTTAGATGGTTTTGGGTCTCATTATAACTTTATGATGATTTCGGAGTTGTCTTTGAACATCACTATATATTTATGGAGGGTTTTTTTTTCAACGGGATTTCGCATAAATAAATATAGCCTATATTACACAAAAAAGGTTGCATTTAAAATATGACTGTCAATAGTGAGGAATGATTAGGCTATTTAAATGAAGAAAATCTATACATATTGGCCTATTCAACATTTTTGCAGCCTTAAAAACATTGTGGTTAAGGAACGCATGCACCTATAGTGGCAAATCCGTAAAAAATATGCACAAAGTCGCAGAATTATTCAAAATGACATTAATCTCAAATTTGTAAGTGCATTATTAATTTTTTTTGGGGGTAATTTTGTAGCCTGCTTTTCGCCTTTAATCCATCTCTTTAGGACTCAACACCCTCACTTTTTAGACACCCTCCATTGTCAAAAATATGCTAATAGAATATTAACAAAGAAGAGTCGGGAACAATGGCGTTAAACTTGGTTTTACTTTACTTTCTATATTTCTATTTGTGTTTTTCGAAGTATGTTCGAAATGCAACTTTATTTGCAGCACACTACACAAAACTGTCGAATTTTCATGTATTTATGAGAAATTCAATTCTATATTAGGCCATTGTTATAATGGATTCTCTTGATTTTTTATTTTTTTTAAACAGCTCGGAATAACAAAAAGAGAGAGAGAGAAGAGTGAACTATTCGATTGTTTGATCATATTAAGACTTTTAAAAGCAGAATCTGATGATACAATAATTGGTTTGTCAATTGTTACAAGTGATATGTCTATTAAATTGGACGAGGTGGGTGCATTGCTCTGGGAATTAAAACACATAATGCATAACTTTTTGTGCTTTTTTTCGGGAAGTCAAACTTTTTCAAAAGTTGAATCTCGGAAAATATGCTATATTGCAGCTGATTATTACAACGGATTGTTTGAATCAAATCTTTGCCTTTTCTCACATTCTACTTTATTTAGGATCCATTTTCCCTCCCTTCGAATCTCTTAAAAAGAATAGATGAATATTCTTGCACCAACCTGACGACGGACGGTCCGAGTAGCGGGTACAATAAACCCAGGCTGGCCACAGCATCTGTTTGCCCCCATCAGATGCTGAGCTGGCCTGTGGGCTGCTGCAGCGGTTCTCGTCGGCTTCTCGGACCTTCTCGCTGTCTTCCCCGCCTAGCTCGCCCTTCTGGATGAGAATGTCCGGTTGGTTGTCGTCGGATGATCGAGAGTCGTCCTCGGCTCGTCCCTGGATGTCGCCAATTTTGGGCTCGTTTCTCACCTCATCTCTTCTTGTGATCCCATCGCGGACCAGCATGCCACTTTTCCTCCTCCGACCAAAATCTGGCCTTAAAATGTTGTCAATGTAAAAGTTTGTGATCCTGTGGGACTGTTGGTTGCCAGGTGGCAGGATGAGAGGCAGGATGGCTCTATTGGACTCCTCACCGGAGTCCTCCGGGCGCTCCGGGTCTCGACGAGCATTTTCTTCCATGATGATGACGCTTGATGTCCTCAGAACTTTTGCAACAAAAGTGAATTCCAATCTAATGATGCGTTCAAGATGCTAAAGAAAAATATACAAAAGCGGCTTTTTAGTAGACTACAAATGAATGGTATACAAACGTGCCGTTTTTTTCTTTTTACTGAGAAAAAAATCATAGTTCCATTTCAAATAATAATCGACTCCTCATTGTTTCCCTGTTGAGAGATTTCAAATTATTATTCTGAATAATAATAATAAAAGATTTTTGTTTTGTTTTTTTCAAGAGTTTTCCGTGATGGCTGCGCACATTTTTTGATGCTCTCAGCAGTAAAGCGTCCTCACTCAGACGCGACGCTCAAATACTTTCACTAAAGATTTGCTTCTCGTTTCTGATTGGCTGAGAGTCGTTGTACTACGGCGCTTTAGACACGTGCCTTGGACCAATCCACATGCAGAGATCCTGTCACGTGACGTCACTAGAATTCCTTGGAGGCAGAATCAGTCTGCTCCGTATACGTGTATACGTTCAAGTGAAAAAAAAAATGTCAGTATCTATAACTCTAATTAAATATCCACAAACGATAACTGGAAAATGAAAAGCACCGTTGGTCATTATAACAAATTGTAATAACTAGATAGATAAATAGGGTCAATAAAAAAAATGTCTTGTATTTCTGGACGTATTTATAGTAATATTGTAGTGACTATCAATTTTAATGATTTATGTATAGGCTACGCCCGCTGTTTAAATGTTTTCATTTGTTTTAAGGACTAGCCTAATTAGCCTTTGTGTTATTAATGACATCTTCAAATTGTCAAGAAAAACAACACGTGCAAATTCAAGTATCATGTCACGATTCGAATATGAAAAAAAAACTACACTTCCCCTCAAATTTGTATTATTTATTATTAGGCACTAAAAATAAATAAAAATTAAGTGCATGGATGGCTAAACATGTAATTAAGAAAAATAGGTGACATTCGTTTAATTGTCATGCATAATTTAAGTGCTCACATTTTCCCATAGAGCTTGAATGCAACACGAGTAACTGTCTTCTGTCTTTACATTTGGACCTATAGCCTACACGTGGATAATGACAACATCTTGGAATGAGTCTGCATACAACATAAATAAAACATGACCATGGACCACGTGACTATCCCCGTCATCATCGCCGTCAGGGGCTCGCCTGCATCCAGTTCAGCCTCCGCCTCCCTTCCCCCCATCCCATCACACACGCACACTGGATGTGTGCGACACGCACGCTCTTAAGAGTCGTTGCCTCTTAAGCAGCGAACTCAAATGACGTAATAATTTCTCGTGAATAGATTATGAGTACACTAACAGTCACCTTCTTTTATTGATAAATTGATTAATAAAATAAAAATTAAAAAAAATAAAAATAAAATAAATAGATTGTATTACAAATGTTGCAATGATAATTATTCACTGTCTACTTCTATAGTCTTCTCTATAGAACTTGAACGTATACAAATGGCATTCTCAGTGAAATATGCAAATTACATCTATCTATCTATCTATCTATCTATCTATCTATCTATCTATCTATCTATCTATCTATCTATCTATCTATCTATCTATCTATCTATCTATCTATCTATCTATCTATCTATCTATCTATCTATCTATCTATCTATCTATCTAACCTTAATTCTTAAACTGTGCTATACTTACTTCATTTGCGTATTTCGATGTGCATTCGAAAGAATAAACGCACTAGCAGTTGTGCAAGGCCCTTGCCTTCATCTTCGCGGCAGGTAGCACGCATTTGCCAAATGTGGGCTTCTTGTTTGACGCTCGCCTGCACTGCGCGCACGAAACAATGCATGTCCACTATGGCACGGACAGTCATGATCCAACTTAAATGTAGGCATATACCGCTTAATTCATGGCGGTTAACATAAGTCGACACTTAAAAAAAAATAATAATAATAACAAAATGTCGTTATGTGATGCGCTTCACTCCAGTCTACGGGATAGTCTGTTTCGCAGATAATTCATTTGAAGTGGAAAATAAACATAAAAATAAAATGGCCAAATTAACTTGACCTCAAAATTATGACGCGAGTTTGGCAGGAATTGATAAAGATGCCACAATGCAGTCAGACTCGAAAACGACTCTAAAGTATCAAATTGTCTCATATTTGATTTTATTGACGTATTGTATAATAATAATAATAATAATAATAATAATAATAATAATAATAATAATAATAATAATAATAATAATAATAATAATAATAATAATAGGCAAGATAATCATTTTTGACGGTCCAGAATGAAGTGCATAAACTTAATTTTCCAGTTTGGTTTATATTGTCGCGGCAGATAGGCCTATTAAATCATCACGTTTTTATGTCAATGCAGCCTTACAATGCATTTTTTTTTTGATGAGGCTATTATTTTTCTATTATTTGCACAGCCTTATTGTACGGCAATAGTCACAACAGGTCCACTTGTCTGGCTTCAGTACTGAAGAGCCGTGCATGATGCCGGAATGATGGGACATTTATTTATATATTTATTTATAGTTTACTAAATATGACCCTTTTACCTATAATATGAGGTATGTTTATTTATTTATTTTTTAATTTGCAATCAAAGATGCTCACTTAAGTCTAACATCAATTTTGGTTAAGTCTTCAAAATAAAACCATTCAACTGTGAATTTGTTGTCCATTTCAGAAAGAAAAACGAGAACTATATGGGAAATTTTACATATTGTTTTTGGTATCTCTTAATCGTTGTTCAGGTGATTAATGCAAACCTTATGCAACTTCAAGTCGTTGTAATGTATTTTGTCTTGTACAGTATAGGCTATCTATAACTTTTAACTATTTACTTTAGTTATTTTAGCCAATGTTCCTCACATTTCAATCGAAGTTGAAAGGTTGAAGAATGAAATAAAAAAAAAATATCTGAAATATGACTTCATTTGGTTTGTGCTGCAATCACTATAATGAAATTATAAAAGATAATCCAAAAGTTAATAAGCTTGTACACACTGTAAATAAAAACTGCTGTGTCCATTGTAAAGTTGACTAATTGTGTCGTTAAAGACACATTTATTTTTCTCCCTTGCTCTGAAATGTCACAAATGCATCTGTGTCATCAGTTCCTGGATTTGAAAACTTTAATCATTAGTCACAATTTAAAATAAATAAATAAATAAAATAAACAAAGAACATTTCGGTAATATTATTAACTATATATAAAAAAAATCTTATTGTCTCTTTCTCTGAAGACTTGGGGGCAATACTTTTTTTTGCATCACTCATAATCATATAGTTATTGTCAAATTTGTGGTCAAATAGTATAAAATAAAACAAAACTTCAAATGTTTTTGTTTTGATAATATAGTATAGCATCACTAAATAATGCAGATGGTAATTAGCTCAATTGATGCACTTCCATAAAACCTGAACCAATTGCAAGTATATAGTATGCTTTTGATAATACAGTACCAGTAACATAATGTACAGTGGCCTAATATTTACTGAGGACATGTTCAAGTGCTCCATCATTACCCTGATCCAAAATCCAACATCATTTCCATCAATTAGACTTTGCTTGATGTGCAGCTCTGAAGATAAGAGTTGGGCTTTGTGATATACGCTGAATGCGACTGTCTCCTACATTGTGTGGCTGCCCAGATGTGAGATGAGTCGCGAGACAAAGCAGAGGTCAGCCAGTACCATCAGCTTCCTGTCCGCTTTACAAAACCTCCCAGAGGGGGAGGAGGGACGAGAGGGACTCCGGGGTTAGGGGACACTTCCTATTCCACTCAGTGCGCTCTGTTTACACAGGGACGGGGAATTAGCGCAAGGCCATACAATAATCACACACACTCTAACACATCGTATTGGGAAATGTTGATTGTTGAACTGTGACCTCTGTTCGGTGGTGTCATACAAGACAACCGATTGTTATGTATGTACAGTGTGTTTGTCCTGTTTGAGGAACAAAAAGCAAAATCTATGTCTCAGGCATTACCTTTAATCAGTGCTCTTCAATTTAAAAGGTACTGAAGGTCACTGAAATAGATTGCGACTGAAGCTAAATTTAAAAAATATATATAATAGAGATGATTTTTGTGGCAATGATTAAAGAATAATCACGGACAAGCTAAATCTCCATTCAAATTTTCTATACCAATGCAAGCTAACATCTAACAAATTGTCTAACCATGTTAATCTTCCTGTGTTGTTGTGGGTGAGACTGACCCATTTGAAAGTTCAAATAAATGGTGAAAGTCCTTTTTTGGTATGTATAATCAGCATATTCATTGAAAATGGTATTTGTATGCAATTTTTAAATGATGTATTTGTTTATTTATTTATTTTAAAAACTCTGAAGTTTATGTGAGAGGAACTATTGATTGGGATTGTTAGTAAAGGAGTTATTTTTAGATTAAACAAAATGTTTGTTGGCGTTTTTAAAAAAAATCTGAAACTTTTGTTTAATCGAGCTAACCAACCCAGGGATATTATTCCTATTCCTGAAGAAAAAAAAGGTATCAAAAGAGTTCAAATGCATCGATTGTCTTTGTTTGTGAGCAGAATTATTATTATTTATTTATTGATTAAATTTTTATTTTTTATATTATTATTATTATTATTATTATTATTATTATTATTATTATTATTATTATTAATTCAATCTCTGGTGTAATAACCTTATTTATTGATTGATTGAATTATTTTTTTTATTTTATCATCTGTTCTTATTGCTGCTGGACATGTAAATTTCCCAGAGGGAGCCATCCCAAAGGGATCAAGTCTAAGTCTAAATCTAAAAATTACAAAAAAATAAAATAAATAAATAAATAAATAAATAAATAAATTGCTTCTGATTCTTTCATTCATTCAATTTCATTCATTCTTTCATTCAAAAGTGTCCAATGGATAGCGTCCAGAGAAACACATGCGTTGAACACATATGTTGAACTCAAGTACTGACTTTGTTGGTGAGTAAGATTGCACACAATAAAGAGTTTATGACACTTTTGGATAATTAAACACACCCTCGGCTCAAAGTGTCCCAGAGACATTATTGTAATAACTGAGAAATACACATAATGCACAGATTAAAACAAGTAAAGAATTTAGGTCATGTTTCTGATGACTAAACACGCCCCAGGTCAAAGTGACTCAAGGACATTATTGCTGTTCCTGTCAAGCAAACATAACAGGAATTTAATCAAATCTGAGTATTATTATGTTCATAGAAGCATATATTTCTGATGCAACTTTTATGTAGGCTCTCAGACTGTACATGTCATCATTATATCCTACTGTGTATAGTAGAGAAATTAAGCGAATGAAAAATCCTTTCATCTGATTTTTAAGAGAATGAAAACTTTTTATTTTTTTTATTTTACTAGAATTAACTGACTATAAAGATGTGATATTCCTAAATATAAATGTTCACGGCCTCGTTATTATAATGAACATACAGTACATGTAGATCAATATTTGTCATTTTCATAAGTGTGGAAATTATCAGACTGATATTGTTTCTAGCCTATCAAGCACAGTAGCTTCATAATGTTGCTTTTTTTTCATATTAAATCCATCCATCCATGATTGCAATCATTGAGATCGTAGAGAAGTACCTACCATTGCATCCTGTGAGTTGACAGCTCCACTTTCAAAAAACAAAAAAACAAAAACATGATTTAACCCTTCCCTAAAGACACTTGTCCTCCTGTGTCTGCTTTTCCACCCAGCACCACTCGGTGCATGTGTTTGAGGCCGGAGCGTTGACAGCATGTTCAAAAGGCCGTGAGTAGGCTTGTTACTATCAGTTGCCGCTTTAATCCCCCTGATCGCCATGCCGTGGATAAACCTGGTGTGAAAGCAGCCCACAGGCCCGAGCGATGGGGCCTCCCTGGCTCCGGCGGAGCTTGGCAGCCCGGACTGATGCTCGGTCCTGCATGAGTTCACAGCAGTCATGGGTGACAAAGGGAGGTTTTGCTCCACTGCTTTTTTAAATTTAAAAGCTCTCTCAAATGTTCTCCTTGTAGGAGAAAGGATGCATCACAGTGAGTGATTCCAGAAGCTTTGTGTTATTTTGAAGTGGCATACCAGGACGCCAAAATTGAGGTGAAAACACCACCAAATTTTGTAGTGGGAATGTGACATCCGTCATGACACTCCATATGTTGACTTGCATTAAGGAAAAGCAAACACTTTAATCTGATCACGTTTGACTTAAATTATTCTAGCGTTGCCTATCTTTCACTTCATTGGTCAAACAGGAACCAAAGCCCTGGCAGAAAGATGGCCAACACTAACTGTAGTTCCCAAGAGAAGAAGACAAGTTGGGGATGGGGCAATTGTATGAAACGAACACATACCTAATTAAAAAGTCTTGGGACCTGCATGGAGAATTGAGCAAATTCCACAATCAACATCAAACTTTCATTTCTATTCAAGATAGGACTGTCTCGAAGCACTGCTCTGGGTAATGGTACAGAAAAAAACTTCAGACTTGAAGTTTTTTTCTTTACCATGAACTGTCAGAGCTCCAGCATTCTGATGTGGCAAGAGGAGAACCATCTCTGGAGAAATCCACCAATCAGGAGGAGACAGCGGCTTCGAGTCTTTTTACTACCAGGCAGACAAAATTCTCTGGTCTGATGAGACAAAGATGGGCGTCACCTGAATGTCAGGTGTCATATTTGGTGGAAACCAGGCACTGCTCATCACCTGGCCAAAAACATCTTGCACAGTAAAGCACGGTGTTGGCAACATGACGTTTTTCAGTTGTAGGGACTAGTCAGAATTGAGGGGAAAATGGATACAGAGACATCCTGAATGAAATCTTGCTCCAGAGCACTCATGACCTCAGACTGGGGGGGACAGTTCATCTTTCAGGCAGTAGCTACAACAGCCAGAAACAGAACAGCCAAACTATCAAAGGAGTGGCCCAGTCAGAGCTCAGATTTGAATTCGACTGGACATCTCTGTGAGCAGATCTTGGAACAGAAAAGATAGATGTACGAGTACTGCATCTGAGATATATAAAAAAGAACTGAGGCTATCATTTGTGCTACAATGTAAAGAGCAAAGGCTGTGACTATTTACAAAGGCGCAAAACTGGGTTTTCTGATATGCAGATTTATTCATTTTGGAAGATAAAAACAGGGAAGATGCTCATATTCAGTCTGTTAGCAGGTTTTACGTTTCAGCCATTATTGTGTACCTACAGTGCCGTGCAAAGGCATTTGCCCTCTTCTCAAAGGTTTAGTACTCAAGTTTAGTAGCTAGCACAGGCGTAAAAGTGGCACGTCTTGATTTTTGAGCAAGCCTCCTTTAAGCATGTTTGGGAATTTGGCAGACAATGTTGTGTCAAGCTCATGTTCTGGTGGACCAAGGGCGTTTCATTTTTTTACATGACCCTGCCACACCTGATTATTTGGTGGAAAAAAAGTAGACTTATCTTTAGACCAGCTAAAAGCAGGTCTAAGTTGTGGCGCAGGACGGATTTGAAGTGCAGCCAGACAGATTCGTAGATGTGTGCGGTGGACGTCATCATATTTCATTCATAAATATAACAATAGCATCCACCAAACCTGAATCATTGCAGAAATCTATTCTTTTTTTTTTTTGGGTGTTGGGGGTCGGGGTGTGTTCAGGGGTTTGGGGGCCGGGGGTGGCGGGGCCTGGGTCATGGTGAGTGGCGGGTTTGAGTGGGGTGCGGGGGGTCGTGGGGGGATGGGGGCTGGGGACCGGTGGGGCGCTGTGGGGGCCCGCCGGGCCTCGATCTGCGGCCTTGGGCTCGGGGGTGTGGGCCGGGGCTGGGGCGGGGGTGTTCCGGGCGTCTGGGTCGGCTCGCCGACCGGTGTCTGCTCGGGTGGCTTGGGGGTGGCTTTGGTGCTGCCGCGGCCTGGGGATTCCGGGGGGCTCGCTTTGCTGGACCGTGGTTGGTGTCTGTGGATCTCACTTTGCTTTATCTATCCTTCCCTCCTTCCTCTCTTTAGTTTTTCCTCTGGTCTCTTGAGATCTCGCTAATTTGCTGGAATTTAGAGGCTTCCGGGGTTGGCGTAAGACTTTGATTTTGTAACCATGGGGAAGGCAGGAAGTGTTTGGTCGGTGCTGGATTTCACTTTGATTTATCTTTCTTTTGTCTTTATTTTTTCTGACCTTTTCTCTGGTCTCCTGACCATTTGAACCTCACGACTCTGGCAAGATTCTGAAGTACCTGGTTAAGGCGAAGGGTAATGGGATATTTATAAGGTTTTAGGTGAATTAATGAGAATAAATTTATACGTATTTGCACGCACACGCACGCGCACGCACGCACGCAAACGCACACACGCAAACGCACACACGCAAACGCACGCACACATACACACACAAAAAAAAAGAAAAAAAAAAGAGCAATGATGATAAGACGTTGAATCGGTAAGACTACCGAATGAACAATTCTGAGCTCTTAAAAAAAAAATATGCAGAAATCTATTCATTGAACATTAGAACATAACTTGTCCGGGTGAAGCAATGATTCAGACCAATTTATCTCTTTCTGTTGTTTAATTGTGGGGAGAGGGTGGGAGTTTATGCGTGTGGTTTCTGTAAACCAAATACTATACAATAGAAATTAAAGTAAAGCGATTGTATAGCTATAATACAATGCTACTTAGCTAAGCTGCTTAGTGATACATAAAGTCCAAAATAGTACAAGTACCATTAACCTAAATGAATATATAAAACGTAACGTAACGTTACATTGAGGCACCTACCTGCGAAAAAGCTAAGCTTGTAAATGTAGCGACCAACTTCGTATGTTGATTAGCATGGGTCTTAACAATAAACATACGTGGCCAAAACGTGCCTAACTCTAATTAAAACTGTGCAATCAATTTACCAACAGAGGGCGCTGCAACCTCACAAACAGTTCAATCTGGTCTTTTTAACAAGACAGGAGGGCCATTTATTACAAACTGATTTTTTAAAATTCTTTTAAGGTCATGCCAATCAGACTCAAGTCCAGTCTCTGACTCGGCCACTCCAAACCCTTTTTTTTTTTTTTTTTTTTTAAGACATTCCGAAATTGGAATTCTAAACTGAAGCGAGGACGAACTGCAGTTCTTCATATTTTGTCCTGGGCTTATTTGTAACCTCCAGGATGAGAAGCTACTGTGATCTTGTTGTGATTTTTGGAGGTTGGCTGTTCCATGTTTTCTAAAATTATGGATAATCTTCATGGTTCGCTGATGTCCTAAAGCTTTAGGAATGGCTTTGTATCCCTTTCCAGACTGATAGATGTCAGTTCATTTATTTGTCATCTGTTCTTGTCTTTCTTTGGCTCTTTTGGCCAACTTTATTCATACAGTATTTAAGTGATTTGCATCTGTAATAAATGTACAAAACTTGACGTAAGGTACAAATAACTTATTTCATGAAATTGTTATAGGATGTTGTGTGTAGAATTTTGAGGGGAAAATTACTTTATTCTATTTGGGAATAAGACTGTAAAAAGTAGTGGAAAGTGCTGTGAATAGTTTCCAGATGGACTGTAATGTGCCAGTCTTTAAAAAATACAGTATGTATCTATTTTAATGACAAAAGTCTTAATCAAGCGCTTGATGCACTGAATAAGAAATTTTGGGATAGGCCTATATTTGTATTAAAATTCATTCAAATAGGCATTCAAGCAGTTTAAGTCATTTTTCAGTGACTGATAAGTATTTGATGTACATAACATATTGTGAGATAATAAATCCATGGTGGGGATAAAACATGACCTTGGCCTGTGACCACCAGTACTTCCAATGTTCTCTTTCACCAGGGATCAAGCAATCATCCATGGGCAATTATTCAATTCAGGTTCAGGTTTGAAATGCCCTAATTAAAAGTGTGTTGCTTGGTCTCTTTTTAATCGGACGGTGCTGATTTAATCTTGCTGGAAGTAAGTACCACTCCCTATAACACCCAGGGGAAGTTGGCTGTCAGACAATTTGTGGCTTCCTTTGTCCTGTTTTGGCTCTTGGGGGTCACGGTCTCTTTTTAAATTAAAACACTGGGAGGAAAATGTCCCTTGATCCATGATGTTGACGATACACACTTCCTCTTTCAAAAATTATATCATGTATAATGTGCTCATTTCCATAAAGACTTGGCTCAGTTTTCTATATGCATCCCTGTTGTGAAGTTGCGCTGTCTGCTGGTCAGCTCTCTCTGTCCATTCCATTTGGATTTTCAATCCACTTCGTGTTGTATTTAAATGACATCTATTTTTTGAGGAGGGTATAGAACAAAATGTTCATGAATTAAATTCAAGTAATAGCATATTTATGATGCACATTTGTCAATATATTGGTTTCACCTAAACGTGCATTTTTTTTTTTTGCGATCAAGTAAATTTCCAGAAGCAGTTACACTTGCAATGAGCGACCGTGGAGGGGGGAAAAAAATCAAACCACATGGAAATGCTTGGAAATAGAAGAGTATAACTGTCTTTACTTAATGTAGTTTTTCCAATAAGACGTAAGTCATTCAATTATGACATGAACCTGTCAATGTACGTTGAAATTCAGTCTGAGGCAATTAAATGCACATTTTACTTCTGTGTGTAAATTGCATTGCAGTAAACAAAGGCACTGCATAACAGGGGTTATCCAACTTCCGCATTCAGCAAAACAAGGTCAAGCATATACACAGAAAATTCTATCGAGTAAATTTGCCTCTATTTAGAGTGGACCAAATAGACTCAGCTTTAGAGTAATATTTACACTTGGAAGAGAGTAAAATAAAGAATTGAAAAAAATAAAAGTCACTCAAGGGTTGAGGATCGAACTGACAACCTTCAGTTTGGGAGACAGCCAATCTACTTCCTGAAGCACGCAGCTCCTGATATGTGTTAGTATATCGCTTGTGTCAACTCGAATCTTTGTAACTCAAACAGACCCCCCAAAAATGTTTTTGGTCTTGGATATAAGCAAACAGTAGGTCAGGTACTAGTTTGGCAGTCTCCCAAACTGAAGGCCTTGAGTTCGTTCCTCACTCCTTGAGTGACTTTTATTTTTTTCTTCAATTTTTTATTTCACTCTCTTTCTATTACTCTAAAACTGACTCTATTTGTCCCCACTCTAAATAGGGTCAAATGTATTCTAAATAGAGTCAAATTTACTGTACAGAACTTACTGTGTACTACTGGTTCAGATCATTGGAACCTTACGACAGGAGTGGGGCTGTCACTAACGACTTTTTTTAAAGTCGACCTTCCCTCTCATATTTTTAACGAATAATTGACTTTTTATTATTACTGTTAATTTTTTTTTATTTTTTTTTATTTTAATTTTATTTTATTTATTTATATATTTTTTTAGTTTTGAGGCTGCAAACGTGTTGAATTGAGTGGATAATCTGGATAATAAATACCCATTGTTCCTTATAATTCCTGTACAATAATAGTCTTCTTCTTATAAACTTTATTCAAATAATAAACAGTATACAAAATATTTGACAAAATTCAATACAAACATTGTATACAATACAAGCAAATCAAACACAGAACACAACCAGGGAGAATACAAGCATATAGACGCAAAACAAAATCAAATCAACAAAAAAAAAATATGATAGTGCAACATCACATAAATAAACAAAAAAGTTTACAGCCTACAAGTAGATATTGATGAAAAATAACTTCAAGAATATTAAAAAAAGAAGAGATATACTACCATCACTTCCTTCTTTCTTTCTTTCTTTCTTTCTTTCTTTCTTTCTTTCTTTCTTTCTTTCTTTCTTTCTTTCTTTCTTTCTTTCTTTCTTTCTCTAAATTGTACAATAATACCTTTAAACGCATTACTTGAACTACTTGTACATGGTAGTCTGTATATTTATAAAAAATATTGTATGTTTAAAACTACATTTGTTTTTGTACATTAGTTTATTTTTAAGTCTATGAAAATATAATTTGATTTGCAACTATATATCTATGAAGATGGAAGCTGAATTTGCCTGGGTAACTATAATAATAATACTACAGGACAACACACCTTAATTAATATGCAGCATGTCAGATGTAAGAGGGACGTCTCTATCAATGTTCCGGCATTAGCAGTTATTTAGCATTCAGATATGTCATTCATGCACTGTGTCTGATTATGATTAGTGAGTGGAGTTGGGGAGATGACATGATGACAGATTAAACATCCTAAAGTAAGACGGTAATGATTGGTGATGTGTCTAAAGGATAATGTCTCCATTTCACACTTACAAAGTCAACAGGTGATCTATATCATTAATATGTCTGAAAGCTTATCTAATTATTGCTCTCAATTGGCTGCAGCTCACTGCCAGTCAAGGTTTTTTAGAACTGACCCTTCTTTAATTCACCGTGCACTATGTGTCTCACTCCTAAATGTGCTGTGTTGGCCAATGGCTTGAGACTAATCTATTAAGTAATTACCTAATGCATCAAATTATCAATAAAATGACAAGATTAAAAATGAACAGACATTCTTTTTTGCTGCCAAATGATACTGCTATGCAAGTGGTAATTTTAAAAGAGTACCAAACCCGAAGTTTCTTTCTTTTTTTTTTTTTTGCAAGAATACGTTGTATGTGCCAGCACCAGTCAAAACATGGTAGCATACTCTGATTAATATTGCATTTGTGGAATAAGCATTAAACAGAATAAGTCATCAATCTAAGGGGGCCACCATGTTGCCTACTGATGCAAAACGCATGTGACATCAAAATGGATTGGTCTGAACTGCAACGGTTTTATGCTGTCAGCATCAAAGTTAAGACCGGGTACACTCAGAAAGTCAATCTGGTTTTTATTTTTTATTTTATTTATTATAAATAAATAATAAAAATATATAATTAGCGCTGTCAAATGATTATTATTTTTTAAGTTAGATTAATCACATCTTAGAATTTTAATTAATCACGATTAATTGCTTAATTAAAGAGGCTTTTTATCAACATTTTTTGCCTGCCAAATTCAAAGAGCACCTGTTACGTGTTAATTCTTTTGACATTTAATGTTATGAAGGCGTCTTCAACATTTTTTGATCCACTGCACATGCTCATCCTCAACTTGCATAATTTAAAAGGGAAAAAAATGACCCTGATAGTTTGCCATGAACAAATATTCTGAATGTCATACACAAATATAATACTAATAAATAAAAAATAAAATAATAAATTAGCATTTATTAAAAAAAAAAAATATTGATTATATAGGCATTGTCACTGCTCATAATCGGGATGAAAACATGTTAATATGTTTTGCTTTTGCTAAGCATGAGCACAGAGAGAAAATGGTGAAGATTGTAAGCAGCTAGAGCAGGCGTATCCTAACTTTTTCCTCTTAGGGCTGCATTGAGAAAATTCGAAGGATGCAAGGGCCACTTTGACATTCTTTGACATGTGTGTGTGTGTGTGTGGGGGGGGGGGGTGCGCGTGTGTGTTTTGTTGCGTGTTTTACTTTCTGTTAAAAGTGATAAGGCAATTACTTTGTGATTTTTCATGATTTTGGGGTGGCTTGTGGCCCTGTATCCTACTAGAATAGAGCCACCCTTGCCCTAAGTAGACTCTCCACATTAAGAACCAAAGCAATAGCATAAGATGACAATTTTTAAAGCAGTGTTTGCATGGATCACATTTAATAATCAATGTGATATGGTCACAAATTAGTCATTGACACAGGTTGCAGAAAGTGGAGGAAAACACTGAAAAAATACTATTTTAGTTGCAAATAGTTTTCTTTGCAGAAAAAAACAAATCTATGAAGCAAATTTATGATTAATAGTAGTAGGCTAACTGATGGCAACATCCCTCCACTTTTCTAACACCCACACCCTTGCGGGCTGTGTCAAAAGGTTGTAAGTGTACTGTATTTTCTAAGGGCCACTAGAAAATGGACATCAGGTCATAGATTGCAGGACACCCCCGACCTAGAGAATATTTTCTATTTGCAATGAAATGGGCGGACCCAATTTTTCAAGCGAGATAAGAACCATTTTCAAAATGACGTTACGAGTCTGTCATGAATGTCATGAAGTGATGAATTCATGTCATCAAGTCAAATGAAGTTGTTAGTTCAGAACTAAAATTGATGGAAGGAAATTTCAAAATGAATGACAATCTCTTTCCCCGTAATACGAAAATGAATTAATGCTATTTCAATGTAGTAGTGTACACAGCAAGGAGTTAAATAACCTCACCTCGCCTCACTGGGGCGGAAAGGGTTACGACAAAATAAGACAAAACATTAGGTCGCATAGTATAGGGGTGTCGAGTTTCAATAATAATTACTCATGATCTCGAGAGCCCCTAAATGTTTATTTAATTTTTTTTTTACTGGTCAGGGTGAATAAGTATGTCGTAACGCTTTCTGGATTGAATTGATGTGCTTTTTAAATGAAACAAAAAAGGGCATTTTGACCTCAGTCATTTGTTTTAAACACCCCCTATATTTCAGAATGATGTGGTCCATGGCGCGCTCAGCGATTTGGCGCTGGAGTAGCTCGGGTCTACAGTAAGCTCTACAGCAGCCGCAGTAACGTATAGTTTGTTTTTATCCTTGTCGCTTTGGGGAGGTGTAAATGTTTTATCACGTGACCTTAATAGACAGTCATGTCTGAGGAGGAAAGTAAGGTTGTTGACGAACTTTTTAAAGATGTCAAGTTCTACGTGGTTGGGGACATTGACCCAAAGGTGAGGCTGTCTGAGGTTAGCTTCTCTTAGCTGGCCTGATAGCATGCTAACTCATAAGCACCATTGACTCTCAATGGTTTTTGTTGCACAAGCTAACTACCTGGCTAACAGGCTGTCAAGCAACGCTCGAAATTGCGCGCTTGCTCTAGCGACCATTTGATTCAATGGCGACACTGCGACTCTTTCTATCACAGCAATGACAGCATATCGGTAAAGTTATGTGCTCGCTAATATCGGATCACGTTAAGGACTTTGGAGGGTAGCAACGCTGTATTTACTCAGATCTTAAGTGTACTGACTCTTGAGTTTCCCAGTTGCACATTTGGTTAGCTACTATAGGTAATCGCGCCGTTTATAAATCTATTGTCTCGCGTTGTAACAATGTATGTATGTTAGGTTGCTTTCCTCTACATATGGGATCACTAACCGTGACTGTATTGTGTTGAGCCACGTTGAAGTACCAAGGTGAATAACTTTGACATGTTGAACAGTATTCATTTGCATCAACCTGTGACTGTCAATAGTTTACTCAATCGAGCGTTCACTGTGTTGTACTTCCTGCCAAATACCGAGCCGTTGTCTCGCTCTCTGAAATACAGTCATTGTCTTATAAATTTGAGGTCAGTTGTCAAAATGTAAATATGGACGAATTAAGTTTTGGTGGGAACTATGATGACCTAGGACGTCATGTGGGCGTGACTCAATTGTGAATGGAATAAGCGAAGGACGCATCTCGGCAGCGCGGTGCATTATGGGTAGGCCGGCTAGAGCCTGCTACCAACGTTTCATTCAAAACTATTGAGTCTAACGGGGAAGCCCTGATTTGGACCTTTTCAACCGTTGGAAAGTTCATGTTTTTTATTTAATCTATTTTAAACATACACAAAGTGTCATTACTGAATGCCCTCTGCTGGGACAGTACAGTTCAGCTTATTTAAGTGCTTAATTTTTGGCTGAATGTATGCACTTTACCGGAAGTCGGACCGAGGAGGGACACCGGGACTCGAAGGAAGAGACGGGTCGGATCATTCTTCACTGAGTGGGTCAATTGGGGATAGAAGCAGGTTCTTAAATGACCATCATTCCATTAGTTTTGTTACACATACACCCACTAGCAAGCTTCGTGATGCTTCCGTCTGTTCCATTGGTTTCAGAATATTGACAAAATAAATGTGTTAAAGAAATTTTCAATTTTAGTCCCTTTTACATTTTCTGTCTGGAAATTGGGAAGATGGAACAAAGGTTTTCAAGTGCACACTTCCGTCTTCTCGAGCTTCACAATGTTTGTTTTTTGTTTTTTTGCCTATAAACTTCATTTGGACAATTAAAAATGACACCAAGTGCACCTGTGGTTTTATCACTTAAAGTAGCACTAAGGAACTTTTCAACCTTAAAATATTTTCATAACTTAGGATGAAACATAACCTTAAAACTAGTTGAATTGGCCTGAGGGGGTCTGTATCATTTTTATTGGCACTAAGCAACTTTGAGGAGGATGGTAGGAACACTGCCCCACAAAAAATACAAATGCGCTCCTTCATGGCATACGTTACTTCCCCCTTTCCCCATTCGTTACAACGGAAGTAAATTTGAATCTCGACGCACGATTACTGCTTTCCTGGCAGAAGCTGCAAAACAAGTTAAAAGTTAAAAGAAAAATGGAAGCTACCCGGATAAAAAAACAGTTAAGAATCAACATTTAATTTGCTGGCATGAGCTCAAAAACGATGCAATGCGCTTGTCCTCATGAGAAATGTGGTCTTCCTTCAGGCATAACATCACCGCTTTTGTTCATATGGCGCTGCCATAATTAACGTAAACTGAAAGTTCCTTCGTCTCGCTTTAAGGCTGAAAGACGTTTAAACAATGCTTGCAAGCTTTAAGGTGTACAGTTAGGCAAACACTTTCAGCACTTCACTCCAATCACGCCATTCAAAGGCTATTTTGGTGGCCATGTTTTTTTTTTTTTTTACTTGATTTTCACGCGTGCGCAAAAGTAATGCGCACTTCGCGTATATACGCAAATAATCATGGACTGACTGGTGCATTGTTGTTTTTGGACGTTTGCCCGCTCGTTATTTTAGGTGGTGCAGCTGTTGAAAGACGGCAAAGGCAAAGAGGTTTCCTACAATGCTCTGGCCACACACATTATCGCAGAGGACGGGGACAACCCAGAGGTGGGGGAATCTCGTGAGGTTTTTGATCTGCCTGTGGTCAAGGTAAGAACTTAGTATATCAGAGTAAGTGTTAAAAAAAAATCTTCAGCATGCTCTGCAGAGAAAGTCATGTTATAGAATGGCATGATTAAGCGTCATTCATGTTTTCCAGCCATCCTGGGTGATCCTCTCGGTTCGATGTGGAGACCTTTTACCGTATCCTTCCAAGATGTATTCATGTAGATGATTATCTAATTGTTGATGTGGTTGAAGAAAATGTTTCTAGCAATTTTATAAGACAGTTGAGTATTTTTGTTTTTCTAACCAATAACCCCACAGAGTGACAGGGTTCTCACCAGAATCAGGCCAGATATTCTTTGGAGTGACAGCCTGTCTTCCTCGTGTGAGTGAATGCGTATAATACTCATTTTTGAATAATCTCAGAATTTTGGACTAATTATAGCCAAGATTATATGATTGGTTACAATGTCATCATGTTGAACACTTTCAAAATGTTTACATTAAAAGACACAACTTGTTCCTTGTTTTGAAGTAGTCTTTATCTATTTTCTATGGCTGCTTGACAACTTGTTTTTCCACAGCTTCCAGATGACCTCAACGCATTGTGGGCATATATAACCTTTTATGGTGGGGAATGTCAGCTTAACCTTAACAAAAAAGTTACTCATTTGGTCGTGAATGAACCAAAGGGGGTAAGTGGAAGCTTTTTTGTCTGATCTACACATTCTCTGCATGTTTTTTTTTCCATTGTATCTCATTAAGGGAGTCCAGAGTATACAATAGTTGTCAATTGTTTCTGCTGCATAGATAATTTGCACCGAACAGCTTTAATCGGGAAAATGAAGATTCATGAACCACTTGTGAAATTTTTTATCCTCTAGATGGTGATCTTGGTTTAAAGATGCGTATGAATTTGGCTAAAATGTATACACCTACCTATAAAGCCATTGAGTGCAACTATGACGTTTGGTGCTTCACACAGTTCTACTTGATGTTTTATATTTTCCTTAAATTGGACGACATCCCGCCAAAGCATTTTTTGTAACTATGGAAACCATTATCTTGGGAGTATTTATGGGGTATATGCCACGGAAGAGGCGGGACTGTTTTTTGCACAACAGTTTGTTTCTGGTTCGGTTTGCGACGTGTGGGCTGCGTCAAAAATACTTGTGCTTCCGACTTTGTGCTGATAAAAAACTGATGTGCAAAATCACATCCCGCCTCCTCCGTGGCATATACCCCATAGTAAACAGTTGAAAGATATTTGCATTAATGAATAGGGGTGCTAAAAAAAAAAATCGATTCGGCGATATATCGCGATACTACATCGCGCGATTCTCGAATCGATTCAATAAAAAAAAAATCGATTTATTTTTTATTTTATTTTTTTATTTTTTTTATTTTTTTTGAGCTCAGAATTGTTCATTCGGTAGTCTTACCGATTCAACGTCTTATCATCATTGCCTTTTTTTTTTTGTGTGTGTGTGAATCGATTTTTAAACTTCCATTTTTAATGGAAAAATATTCAACAAAACGTCTAACTTCGGGTTAGGATTCACACCTTGAGCATGGAAGAATGTTATATGAACGGAACATTAAGCCTTAATATTTTATTTTAATACTGTTCAAACATGAAACAGATTACAACCTCTATAAGACTGAAATTTCAGATAAATAAATAATACATTTTCATATAAATCTTACACTCTACAAGCGTACTGATTAGTATTTTCTAAATTTGAATGAAAAAAAATCGCAACAATCGACTTATAAATTCGTATCGGGATTAATCGGTATCGAATCGAATCGTGACTTGTGAATCGTGATACGAATCGAATCGTCAGGTACTAGGCAATTCACACCCCTATTAATGAAGGTATCATGCAAAAACTGATACTGCAATATATCAATTATAACATTTTGTTGCCAACTTGCCACTGGGTTCCTGTTTTATGGATTAAGCTCGGTTCCATCGGATGTGTCCATCTCCATGCAAAATGATAACATTCTTCAAAACATTACTCAAGACATGGTGTTGTATATTTCGCTAAACGACGTAAGTAGTGAATGGTTCATGCTCGTGCAGTACTACATGATCGTTGACATTTTAACAACCACAAGTAAAGCAAACTACCATCAGCGCCATGTTTGTTTTCTTTCTTTATGGTGACTGCATTTTAGTTGCACTGGCCACTTCATTAGAGATGGCAAGCTGACGTTAGACGTGACCACGTATGTTATTAAGAGGCTTTTGTGCTTTGTTAGTGGAAGGCTGAGAGAGACAAACAAACATTACTAAGTTAGAGGAACTGAATCGATCAGTCCAATAACTGAAGGGAACCTGCATGTTTTTGTTTTTTGTTTTTTTTGTTTTTTAAACTCGTCCCATGGACATGGCGAATGAATGTAGGGATGTTCAGCAAGTCACATCTGCTTGCGAAATCCCTCTTTTATACGTTCAACAACCCCAAGTTGAAAACTCAGTGATACATGACATTTCAGATATTAACAGTTGCTATAGGTTTCAACTTTTAAGGAATATGTGAAACCTGACGACAATGTCCGTACCCACCCATAGAAGACACATTTTCCATCAACTTTGATGACATATGGCTGCCCACAGCTGCAATTGATCTTAATTTTGTCTGGTGCTCAGAGAACCCCATCTTTGATCAGCTGACAAGTTTCAGCCAAAAATAACCACAAATAAACTCAAACCCATACTTCAAATTACTGTAAACTGGACTTAAATAGCACAAATTCAACTCTATTCATGACCAGAGAAGTGTAGGCAGTAGAATACGTAATGTCCTTTAGTCAGCAATTGTTTTCTATCCAGCTCAAAAAGTGCATCACTGCTCTTTCTACTGTGACATTTCTTCTTACATGCCTGCATGTGTTTGATATTGTTCTAATTGTTGTACGCAACACAAAATATGTCTAACAGCAGAGTGTAAATTGAATTTCTCCTTGATGAGTAACAGTATTATCAGTATTTAAGGTTAAAAAAAAAAAAAAAAAAAAAAAATATATATATATATATATATATATATATATATATATATATATATATATATATATATATTTCTTTGTTTGTTTTGCTAGACTCATTTTCAGCTACTTATTATAATAAGCTACAACAGTGAACTGGTTTTATTATTGCAAATTCAGGTATATATTGCTGTACAATTCAGTTGTTTTTATTTTCACTCCAGGCCAAGTTTGAGTGTGCCCTTAAACATCCTGGTATTAAGATTATCACGCCAGACTGGATAACAGACTCCGTAAAAGGTAAAGTTCAAAATTCTATTTTTGAGGGAATGTTTCTTTTAATATTTTAATTATTGTGGAAAGCATCCCACATATGTTATTGTGATTTTTTTTATTATTATTATTTTTTATTTAATATTCTCCTCAGTTTTTTTGCCGAGAAACAACTCCCACATCATACTTCGGAAATTACACCGTTCAAATTTCAACTTGCTTATAAAATTCACGCATTCCGGGATATTTATTGTCTGATTCCACGTTACTTACAGTACTCGCACAATTTAATGTTAATGATAAATTTTTCCTCATTAATTTTTAATGGGACTGACACTGATTTTTTTTTTCTAAGTCCCACTTTCCACGCCCACTTCCATACATATAGAATGTAGAATTTTGGATGCAGCATCTTGTGTCTTGCTCGTGCATGACATTCACTGATATGTGATATGTTCACTGCATGCCCATCTAAGATATCCTATTGGCCCTTGAATGCTCTGAACCATTGGCAGGACAGCTTTTTCATGTGAAGGAAAAAAAAAACCTTAGGTATCGGTATAGTATCGGTATTGGCCGGTACTACAAAGCTGGGTATCGGAATCGGTATCGGGAGCCAAAAAAACGGTATCGGAACAACACTGATTGTAATTCACAACTTTCAAAAGAAAAACAGTCTCACTTCAAATGTTTTCCCAGTCAGGCAACGATCCAGTGTAAGATGTAACAATGAAACAATCAAAATGATATTCACTTACTTAATTATGCATTTTTTGGCTGGTTTGATTTATAATCCGGAGCGACGTATAATCTGAAAAATACGGTATATATGCATATATTATGTCATTTTTGTATAATCGTGGGTTCCCCACACGCCAGAAATAATTTTCCAATGCAATTATTTCCTTGCAGACATTAATACTTTATACTACTTCCGTCTCCTGTCCCCTTCGGCAGTCATACCTGGAAGTACCTGGTCGTCTTGGGTTTGGTGTTTGTGCAGTCACGTGTGATCATGCGAGAGCTTTCCCTCTTGTTGACCAGTGGTGGAAGATAATCTTCATGTGTGCGGGGACCTGTGATGAGATTATCTGAGCACCGCACACACAATACGACCAAAACTGTTAATGGCTAGTGGGTTTTTTTTTTCGTTTTTTTTTTTTTTTAAATGTGTGGGGTCTGACCAAGATTAAAAAAATCTTTTAAGATTTCAAAAATCCTTGTGTGTGTACCAGGCTTTAACCAGTGTTACTTCAATACTGTATAGTGTTAAAAATCTACACTTGTTAACACTGAGTAGAGTTGAAAGTACTCTACACTAGTGTCAGTGTCAACAATTAATTCTGCCGAACTTCACTTAATGCTGGTGTTTAAACACTTATGAGTGTATTGCACTCGTGTCAGTGTTGTTAAAAAATTAACTCAAACTGCACCGTCACATTGGCCTGGGATCAAAAACCCACGCTCTCTGGGTCAGGAGACAACCTCACTGCCCCACCAACAACTGGATGTATCGCTATAGAAATGTCGACAGCGCACTGGGTAATTGGACAGTTTCTCCTTCACCGGAAATGAGGGTTTAGTCAGTTTAACACCCAAGGTAGTGCTATTAATATTACATCCACCCCAACGGCCAACACTTAGGGAAATTTACTCTGACAGTGTAATTTTTTATCCTAACAGTGTTAGAAATTAAGAATAACACTGCTTACAGCATATTTGATCGAACACTGGAAATTTAACACTGACTCATTTGCTGTGTCGGCTCAGTGGGCCTCATACACTATTTTCAATAAACAACACTGGAATACATAGAAAAAGATACATTTCTGATTAATAAATCTTATTTAAATACTTGTGCAGAACGGTGCAAGGGTGTAAGTGAAAGTGAAGAAGTGTCCACCGTGGTTATTTAGGACATTGGTCAACTATAATAAATTCACAATGTCTGTTGTCATTGAAATTTGTATAATTATTGAGTTATGTGACTAGTTTCACTACGTTGTGTATCTTCGGTTAAAAATAAAAAAAAGTGTTTGATGTTTATTTGTAAGCATGAACTGAGGTGGTTCTACATTTCTTTGCAGAATGTGCCGAAATTCAAGTATTAAGACAATGCAGATTTGTATGTACACATGGTTAGTGAATGAGGCACAGTGTTACCATGCTGACTGTGATAACGTTACGTATTAGACCTACTGCAAAAAAACATTTGTACAGTATGTCTTCAGAAAGAGAAGAGATCTGCTTATGTTTCACTTAGTTTGCAAGAAGTCAATCAATGTTATCAATGCTAAAATCTCCAAAATTTCCAATACAGCTAAGAGTCGGAATGATGAAGCACTCTATCACCCTCGACTTACTTATGTGGAGCCGGAGGAAGTGGATGAGAGTGAGCCAGAGTCATATGACCAACGTTCCCATTCAGATGGAAGCTACAGCCCGAGACGCTCTCGGATGTCCAGTGGCGACTCGTCTGAAGAGTCCAGTCCCCGCAGACGACCTGGCCCCAAAAAACTGAACTCCATCTCCCCGTCGTCCCCGCGGAAAACCGAACGTCGCAGCGAGCGCATGTTTGACGACTCTGACGATGACTCGTCTACAGAGAAGGAGGGTACCAACCTCAATTGGACTCCAGCAGAAGTCGTGACCCCAACACCTTCATTTGCATCAGGCACTGCCAGGCGGCGAAGCGGGCCACCTGGTAACAAGGAGCCTGTGTCCTCAACAGGAGGTGGGCTCATCAACCTCTGTGCCACTGTTCCTCCGGTTCCTGGCACTGGACCCATCTCAGCAGAGGTCCGCGCTGCTGCTGCCATCAGTCAAAATGCACAACAAGGTCAGTTGGTACAAAGAGTCTGGTGGCATCTTTAGTATATACACACACAGTACGGTACAGAAATACAGTAAAAGCTTCTTTTGTTTTAATTAGTAAGACTGAACATGCAACATGCGATACAGTTGTTGAATAATGTGATATCGATATCATTGTGATATTTAACGTGTAGCTTAAGAAATAACATTATCTAATGAAAGAATAACATTTTTGGCAAAATAAGCAAGCTCAATGTATTCTTACAGTAGTTAATTAATTGTAATTACCCTAGATAATATTGTATTGTGATGCACATTTAAGTTTGCGTCTGACTGGTCGAATTCAGATAAAAGTATACAATTCCATATAAAACTTATTGTATGTCTTTGCGATATGCATATTGCATGCGCCAGTATCGCGATATCAATATTTTTTCGATATATTGCCCAGCCATTATTATACATTAATATTTTGGCTTATAGGTTAGAGCAGTGGTTCTCATCCACGGTCCTCGATTACCACACTCTAACCTATTTTCCATGTCTCCATCGACCAAGGATAGTTATCAGGCTTCATGCAGCGCTTGCTGATTAGCTGATGATTTGAAACACCAGTGTTGGCTGAGTGAGACATGGAAAACAGGCAGGATAAGGGTACTCGAGGACCGCGGTTGAGAACCACTAGGTTCGAGTAACACTAAAATAAATGCAAATGAAGCATCAATTAATGTGAAAGACAGTTCTCCCACTCAAAAAATGCGTCACGTAGAAGAAAATAAGCAGACGTTGCTCCAGAGTGTAAGTCGTTTTAGAGCCAATATGTATGTAATAAAATAAACACAAAGTTGCAGTTTATATACTTTTGTTTGCATTCCGTGTTATTTTGAGTAGTAGGATTACTTTAACCTGTGAATTATTTGTCCTTTTGCAGGAGGTGCATCTCTTCCAGATAGCATCCCTGGTTGGAGTCCAGCAGCTAGAACACTCCGCAACATTACCAACAATTCTGAGATGCAGCCCACCATTCAACCCACCAATGTAGCACATGTAAGACATTCTAAAAGTGGATCTTTTTTCATGTGCAGCCTTCAGTCTTTCTAATATTGTTGTTGTGGGACACATTCTATGAATTGAATATGGTTTACTTTGTTCTTTGGTCACAGATTATCCAGAATTTGACAGCCAATCAAGGAAAGCCAATAGAGCAACAAAGCAATCAGAGTCATGCTCAAACTGCAAACAGTACCAATCCCCTTCTGTACAATCAGTCCAAAATGGCTGGGCAGCAACTGACAGCCCAGCAGCAGCAGCAGTTAATGCAGCAGTCACACCAGACGGTCCAACAACAACAACACCACCAACAGTTACCACAACAAGCGCAACACCCCATGATGCAGCTCCAACAACAGCAGCAGCAGCAACATCAGATGATGCAGCTCCATCACCAACATCAACAGCAACAGTCACAACAGCAAGGCTTCCCCCAGTTGTCCCAACAGCATCAGTTCCTCCAGCAACAGCAGCAAATGCACCAACAACAGATGTTTTCACAGCAACAGCAACACACCTTCTCTCAGCAGCAGCTGCGCCCTCAGCAGCTCTTGCGTCCCGGTTTACAACAGCTGCAACAGCAGCAAGCTCTGCAACAACAGCTCCAGCAATTCCAGCAGCAGCAACGCATGCAGATATTACAACAGCAGCAACAGCAGCAGCAACAACAACAAAATCAGCAGCAATTACACCAACAGCATCTACAGCAGCAACAGCAACAACACTTCCTGCAACAGCAGCAACAAATTCAGCAGATGCAGCAGCAGCAGCTTCAGAATCATCATCATCATCAGCAGCAGGCTATACAGCATCAGAATCAACAGGCCATGCAGCAGCAGCAGCAGCAGCTTCAGCAGCAGCAACAGCAACAGACACTTCAGCCACAGCAGCCTGCTCACATCTCGCTGTTTGGACATGAGCCAGGACAAGAAAGTGAGTAGGAGTTGGGCTATTCATACATACGCTGACCTCTAACCCTCTTTAACTTGACCACCGAACCATTTATCGGAATCAAAATACATGAATCTTGCTACATTGTGTGTGTGTGTGTGTGTGTGTGTGTGTGTGGGGGGGGGGGGGGGGGGGGGGGTCATAGAAATTCACCTATTTCTACTGGGCGGCCACGCGCACACACAGTGATGGCAATTCATGTTTATTGCGATGATGTGCTTGTGAACCGTTTTTGTTTTATTTTTTCCATGTCACAGTTCCACAGGATGGCTTTTTGCTGGGATGTGTGTTTGCTGTTGCTGACTACCCAGAACAGATAGCAGACAAACAACTGCTGGCCACATGGAAACGGGTGAGATAATACGGTCACACCAAAAGAGTTGCAATATGGTTATTAAAGAAATAGGATGTGCTTCCGGAGTAATTTCTCATAATTAGTCTTTACATGTTTATGTCAACACATACCGTGTCATGTTTTGCCTGAAACAAGCTTAGCCTAATTTTTTTTTTTGTTTATTGAACACATAAACATAAACAAGTAGCTGATTTTTTTTTCTTCAGAAATTTAAAAGAAAGAAGAAACTTATACAATAATTAGTGACAGTTTACATGTTCAACGGGAGTAGAAGGAAGTTGAAAACTTATGTAGTCCTACCCCTTATTCTTTTTATCTTTTGACTTATTTCATTATTGATACAATAGGTTAATACATTTCAATATCTGATGGTAATCAGAGTACATCAGGAGCGAGTTGGGGACTTGAGTTGACCCAAGTAGCTCTTTTGATGTCGTGTGACTTGACCTGACAAACGCAAAATGAAAAGACTTGACACTACTTGGGATTGGGAGTTAAAGACTCAGGATTTGAATTGACTGAGACATGATGACTTATGACTCATATCAGATGAACAGGAAAAGTGCTTTGGTCAGTGAGTATCATACTTAGCTTGGCATGGTCCGATATTAGACTGTCTGTATGATAGCTGTGAGCAAAAACTATTGAACCATTTCTTGTATCTCTTTTATATCTATAAATCCTATTGATGGACAAGTGAAGGTTCATGAAAGTACCTGATATATATTTTTTTACTCCTCTAGATGGCACTCTTGGTTTGAAGATGCAGTGGAAATTTTATCAATTTTCATTGCACTCGGGGTTATCTTTAAACCAACAGCACTATCTAGTGGATTAAAAAAATATTACAAGTCAAGTGTTTCACGAAGTTTCATTTTCTTTATTAAAACCGTAGCATTAGACATTACACATCTTTAAAATTACCAATGTGACAATAAATAAATAAAGAAAATCCAAACCTATGTACACGGCATTGATTTTTAAAGACATTTTCAGCAGAACAATTACTGTTATATTACAGTACACACCAAGGTTTAAACTATGAGCTGTTTCTGCATTTTAGAGATGGCCTCATGCATATACATACATTCCCCTCCTCCTTTTTCACTTGCAGGTGATCCAGGCCTATGGTGGTGCTGTTGACCCCTCCCTGACCAGTCGCTGTACTCACCTGCTCTGTGAGAGTCAGGTCAGCAACATGTATGTCCAGGTAAGGATTTGTGTTTTTGTGTCCGGTTTGTGTATAGAGTAAAGCAGCATCAAATACTGCCTTTTCAACGCACCGAGTGCCTGTCAGCAAATGTTTTTTTTTTTTTTTTTTGCTAACGCATACAAACAAGATGTGATATGTTAAAGATAAAACATGCTTACTAAGCAGCATGTCAAGCTATTCTCCTTTTTTGACACCCTTGTCATTGTGTTGATTGTGACTCTTCTATCAGGCCCTCCGAGAGGGAAAACGCTGTGTGACAGCTCACTGGCTCAACACAGTGCTGAAACGGAAGAGGATGGTGCCTCCTCATCGGACACTTCATGTGCCATTTGCCTTTCCTCCTGGAGCCAAACCTTGCTCTCAACATGTATGTCCTACTCATTTTATTCTGTGGCTGTTGACATTTATCAACAATCATAATGGATGTCACTGCGCAATGAAAGTAAGACTAGTTTCGGCACGCATGCTTGGGTGTGCTTCTCTCCTCATCCGGTTCATTTGACAAATTTAAGTGCTCAAGCTCGGTGCATTTCCCTGGCCACAGCATAATTGGATGAGATGGTCTTGGGAATTGAGATTGCTAGTGCAGATTCAAATGCATGGACATCTAACGCCAGCATTGCTCTTGAAAGTTATTATTCATAACTGCCCCGAGAGCTGGGCGGTATGGAAGCAATCTTTCATCATGATACAGGCCATTTTATATCATGTTAATGATATACTACAATGAACCGGTAGATATTTTGAGTTATTCTATTAAAAAACACACACAGACTTACCCTTTCTCACTTAATTTTGAAGTATACAAATAAACAGACCTGTTTAAAATAATTGCATCCAGTAGGGCTGCTTCATCAAATAATCAGTAATAATCAGTAACCTACCTATTATTGCTCAAATGTCGGTCAATCTCAGTAAGAGGCATAAGAAATAATGTTTCAGTATTAGATTATGGGAAAAACTTAAAAATCTGTGATGCTTAATTTAGCTTTTCATTGTGTTTTGATAAGGTGTAGTTTGAAGGCATTTGGAATACCCAGCCTGCCTTGAGCTGCCCTTTTTTGTTATTAGTTAATAATTACGGTTTTGTTGTTACTTCCTTTCCAAAGACAGTAATAGTATTTCACAGGCAAGCTGAGAAAATCATCAGGAGAGAAATGTTTAGCAATGAGTGGTCCTGACTCCTTTCATCTTTGTAGGATTTTGATAGCAATTATATAAGACGTGCGTTACACATGTATCTGCGGCTGTTATTGATGTTAAATAGTACCGTAGGAATGCCCCCATTCATACACTATAGTGGGTAATAGTAATAGTCACACACATACACATTAGACAAACTACTATTCATGCTCACACCTAGAGGACATTTTGAATTTTCAGTTACCCCAAATAGCATGGTTTGGGGATTTGGGAGGAAGCTGCGGTAACTGGAGAAAATCTACGCAAGTATGGAGAGAGATGTAAGACAGATGTGCTGCCCAAATCAGTCCACATAACCATCATACTTATTAATTCATGTTGGATTGGTTGTAAATCTTTTTGGAGATGGATGGATTGCTTGTATTAGCTGTATTTCAAATGTCTTCATTATATTGCCTGCTTCTTTTTCTAATCAAATGTTTCTCCTCTTAGATTATATCTGTGACTGGCTTTGTGGACGCAGACAGAGATGACTTGAAGGTGATGGCTTACTTGGCTGGTGCCAGATACACCGGGTACCTGTGCCGGAGCAACACGGTCCTTGTCTGCAAAGAGTAAGGAGGGACACAACATGTGGTGCCCGGGAAGATAATGTAAATGTGTGTTAAATTATTGGGGTGAATTTGTCTTCATATTAAAGTAGTTATATATATTTGGGCAGTCCGTTCGCACAGTACAGCATGCGTGTTTTTTATTTATTTATTTATTTATTTATTTATTTTTTAAGTAAATTCTAGATACCTTTTAGTTTTTTTTCTGTGTGGGCTACAGTATGTTTAAAAGTAACAGTGGTCAAGAAAGCAAAATTTTATGACAAAGAATTAGGTGTGAGAACTACTGCCAGGACAATTTTCTGCAGGGATGTTCTGTACTGCCTTGGTTAAGATTTTGATGATGCAGTGCACTGATATTGTTAGATAGGATTAGTTGGGTTCAGTGTTGTCACAGATTACTTGAAAAAGTAATGTGATTACTGATTACTCCTCAAAAAAGTAATCTAGTTACTTTACTGATTACTTTATTGTCAAAGTAACTAAGTTACTCAAAAAGTCAGTTACTTTTTAGTACCAATTTCCACCCTTTGCTGCCTCAACATAAGAATGACAACCGCTTACTTAAACAATACTTATGAAAATGCATGAACTTGAAACATGAACATGTTTCTTTGTTTCTGTTTCTCTGGTTTTACAGTACATAAATTGTTGTAGTATAACACATTACACCTGCAGGCTGGTTGCAACTGTAACTATGTTTTCTGTTTTCTCAAGTACCAGAGCTGAATTACAGTCATGCCGATAGCATTATTATTATTATTATTATTATTATTATTATTATTATTATTATTATTATTATTATTGCTCTGGCAGATTCTCTCTCGAAGTATGACGAGAAAGACACCGTGGGGCAGCTCAGCATTTTTGCTAGTAGGGATTAGCGGTGGGTGATATGGCCTTAAAAGTAAGTCACGATATTTCAAAGAAATTTGCAGCGACAATATTTTTGACGATATTGGTAATAAACAATGATGAGTCCATATGGTCTGTGGAGGGTTTTTTAGGTGATCAGGTGACCACCTTTTTCTGTGATAGGTTAGCATTGCTTCAGGATCAATGACCAAGTGCATTTATGTCAAGGGGAATTATATAGAAAAATACTGAAAAACTGTCTCCGTCCTGCAAGTCCTTCAGGGTGAGGCTTAGAACTTTTTGAATGACCCTTGTAGATGGCGAGATACCGGTCACGGTAAAACTGTTTTGGGCTGAATGTAGAACTGTAGAAATATAGAACTGCTGGCTGTCTCCCTCCCTGTCACCTTTGCTTCGTCCAAGTTGTATCGTGCTGTGCTGTGATGTGTTTCCTCAAATTGGATGTGGAGTTTTTAGCCAGCGCAAAGTTTCCAACGCACTGAGAGGTTTTGTAATCTTTACTGGACAAAAATGCAACATAATGGCTGTATTTCCAATGAGCAAATGCACCTGTTTGTGGCGGTCCTCCTGCTTCTTCCATTGTTTACGTCGTGACGAGGTAGGTAGTGTCTATATTGTTTTGGCCAGACTGCTCGCGCCCGCCGCTCACACGTTGGTACACGTGACTCGGGGTTGCGTCTTCCTCTTCCGTCACATGCGATGTGACGTCACTCACAAACGCAAGAGAAACATTTTCTCCTCAAAATTATCTTCGAAATGGATGACAAAATTTTGCATTCTACATACATTACGAGGTAATAAAAATAGTAACGTACAGCCACTTAGTAAAGTAACTTTAATCAGATTACTGTACTGGTTTGGAAAAATGAACGTGTTAGATTGCTCGTTATTAAAAGAAAGTAATCAGATTACAATAACGCGTTACTTAGTAATGCGTTAGTGACAACACTGGTTGGGTTTACATGAGACGTGATCTATTCCACTGCTGAATAGGCGTGCCACCACGTTAATCAGACCAGCTGTTTTACACTGATCAATGTAAACACGATTTATCATGATGGTGTTCAGTTGTCTATTTAGTACAGTGGTTGTGATTTATTCTCACAGCGCTATTCAAGCGACAGCTTGATTTAAAAAAAAAAAAAAAAAAAAAAAAAAAAAAAAAAAAAAAAAGCAAAGTTGACACCAAATTTAAAGCAATTCAAGTCATTACTTGGTTTAAAAGACATTAGTCATAAGTGGAGTGATGATGACATATTTGTCACTGATCCTAATATGATGAAGTGTATATAGTGTATATATCTAATAAACTAGTAGCAACTTAACTATATGAAATAAATGTGTGTGTGGGGGTGTGTGTATATATAATTAGATTATTTAGATGAATGAATTCACATTTTTTTGTTTGCATATGTATTGTTTACAGCTACTGATGTGTCTACCACTGTCACTGTGATGATAAATATTGCGCTAAACTGTCACGCTAACCTTGCTCGATGGCCTTCACAGTTCTCACAGCTAACTTACAGATAATGGTAAACATTGTAGATGTTTTCTCTTACCTTCGAGTTGCAAAACATTTTGTTGTATTGTATTTAGTCCTGATTTCATCATAAAGATAATTCTTGAATCCAAATGTATTCGTCTTTGGAGCTCCTCTGTGGCTGTCATGACTCGAGTCATGCAGGAGTTATGTTTGGGTTTTGTCTCGAGTCATGCAGGAGTATTGTTTGGGTCTTGTCAGTACTGATACCGCCTGGGTTAGGTTTGAGTTCATGACCTATTTAATCTAGTTTCAACTAATTTTATGCTGTGTGATGTTATATGATGTTTGGAACGCTCTGTAAGAACTATGTTATGTCAGGAATCTTTAATCGCGTTACTTAAGTATCTCTTATGCTATATGATGTGTGTTAATGTCAGGGACTATCTGTAATTACAGGGTTAACAGCCAATCCGAGATTTCCATGCCAGTACTGGTACTCTGTTTAGTCAAGTTATGTGAATAAATAGTTAAAACCTTATTTGTGTCTGCGTTTTGGGATCCAACCCTTCAGCACACAACAGTTGACACTTGCTCAACAAGGCAGCCTCACCTTGTCTCATAGCGTAGGCTACTGGCGGCTGTAATGCGAGACCAAAAAAAATAACTTTTTAAAGACTTGAATGCCAAGTTGTCTGCAAGTCAAAATCAGCGACTCGAGTCAACTCGACCCAAGTCATTTGACTCGAATGCTCCATTTCTAGTGTCTGGCCTTTTTTTTTTTTTTTTTTTTTTTTTTTGCCTATAACACCACCAATTGTTAATTTGTCTGTGTTGTGGGTTTCTTTCTAGACCCACTGGGCTCAAGTATGAGAAGGCCAAAGAGTGGAAGATTCCATGTGTAAACGCTCAGTGGATGTGTGACATTCTTCTGGGAAACTTTGAAGCGTTAAGACAAATTCAGCACAGCAGATACTCGATTTTTACACATCCTGAGCCTCTAGTGCCAAACCTACAGCTGGTCCAGAACCTGCTTGGTATGTAGCGTTTTGAGTCATCTGTTTACTGTAATGTGCACATCATTTCAACTGTTTTGATTTCTAATTTTGTATAGCTCCTTGGAGAACACCAGTCAAAGTATCTCAAGAAGCTTTAGCGGTGAGTTTTATTGTAGCCCCTTAGTTACTGGTTTCCTACCATAAGCGGCTTAGTATATTTCTTAGAATTGTTGACATTCCAGTCAGACTAAAGACTCATGAGGTACAATTTTGCTAATTTAGCTTGATTTCCTTCTGAATGTTCTCATTTAGAACCTGCAGCTCATCCAGAAACAGAAGCTGGCTGACTCCAATAACCAGCCATCCAACAAAAAGGCCAGGTCAGTCCTGCAAACCTCACAGCAGCCTTTTCGCACTGTCCATCTGCTTTCTTTTATCCAATTATAATAATAACAATAATAATAATAATAATACAAATGTATCAGATTTATATAGCACGTTTTTGAACACTCAAAGACACTTTACAGTGGATACATTATTTGTGTGCTCACACATTCACACTCTGGTGGCAGTAAACTATTTTAGTAGTCACAGCTGCCCTGGGGTAGGCTGAGGGAAAGCGTGGCTGCCAGTGTGTGCCTACGTCCCCTCCAAACATTCGCACCTTTCAGACACCAGTGTGAGTGGCACACTGTATTGAAGAGTGTGTGAAGTGTCTTGGCCAAGGAAATGACGACACATGACTTGGGGAGAGAGCGGAGATCGAACAGCCAACCTTCTGGTTACTGGATGACCGTCTCTACACCCTGAGCCACAGCCGCCACGATAATGATCGTGTGTGTGTTGTTTACACAGACTTGAAGAGATCCAGTCCCCCAGTAAGAAGCTTCCACCGGAGTCCACTCCAAGAGTTGTTTTCACAGGGTTTGAGCCCACACAAGTTCAGCAATACACAAAGGTAAAACTTTCTATAATTATCAGTTAAAAAAAAAGAAAAAAAAGTTTAGCGTCTAACTTATGCTCTGTCGTGTAGAGACTACATGCTTTAGGTGGTGAAGTAGCGGACGGCAGTCTGAAGGTGACTCACCTGGTGGCAAGTAAAGTGAAGCGCACGGTCAAATTTCTTGCAGCAATGTCTGTGGTGAAACACATCGTCACCCCAGAGTGGCTTGAAGAGAGCTGGAGGAGCCAGAAGTTTGTGGGTACGTTTGTGTGGACACTAGCAATGTACAGTAATCTGGCTTCCAACATTTCAGACTTCCAGTTAGCTAAGAGCTAATATTAGCTTTCTGAAATTCTCTTAGCGGTGTTTTTTTTCTGTGGTTGTAGTTTAAGCTAATAGAACTGTTTGTGTGTCTCCAGATGAGCAGAGCTACATTCTGAAGGATGCCGAAGCTGAAGTCTTGTTTGGTTTCAGTCTGGAAGAGTCACTCAAGAAAGCCCACACCGCACCACTCTTTAAGGTTATTTGGACAAAAGTCTTGGCACAGTCACAATACAGTAGTGGGGTACTCAGCTTGAGAAGTTTCCAACATATGACAGTTTGAGGTTACCAATGGTTTGCACCTTACAAATATGTCATCACATGTCACAAGAAACAACACTCGGTTATTGTTGTCCATTTGTTTTGTATATGTAGCATAGAGGAGCTTTTCTTTCAACTATTTACTATACTACTGCATTCGTGTAGGTAAAAATTAGTGTTGTTCCGATACCGATACTAGTATCGGCAGAGGTGCCGATGCTGCATAAAAACAGTGGTATCGGTGACTACTCACAAGTAACATGCCGATACCATTAATTCCAACGCTAAAATAGGATTTTGGATGCAGCATCTTGTGACTTGCTCATGCACAACATTCACTGATATGTGATATGCTCACTGCATGCCGATCTAAGATATCCTATTGGCCCTTGAATGCTCTGAACCAATGGCAGGACAGCTTTTTCATGCTGAGGGGAAAAAATCTTAAGTATCGGTATCGGCCGATACTGCAACGCTGGGCATCGTATCGGTATCGGGAGCCAAAAAACGGTATCGGAACAACAGTAGTAAAAATAGACTATGGTGTGTTCCGACAAATTGTTTACTGTGTAATAATAATAATAATGATGATGATAATAATAATACATTATATTTAAAGGTGCCTTTCTTGGCTCTCAAGGACACCGTACAGTGTATTAAGAGAAGACTTAATAAAAAAAAATTTTTTTTTTAAAACTATATGTAATCGTATGGACATGAACACTGTTGTAAATCAACTGAAAACTGTGTAGACAGTTATCAGACCGGATTTTCTGTCGTCTAACCAAGGAGTTTGAATGGCTATGTTTAGACACCAACGTGCATTTGTGTTAGTTTTAATGAAAGACATATTAAGCAATATGAGAAAAATCCTATATAACCAAAACTGTAATTAACATTTTCAAAAAACAATTTAATTTGGGACAGTTTAGGGTGAAGAATATATATTTAGAACATGTATTTTTTCTTAGAAACAATGAAATAGTCACGTCAGTCGAATTAGAAAAGACTCAATTTAGCTCCCCACATCTTCTTTACTGTGTGCTTTTCTGTCTTTGTACCTCCTCTTTCTGGGATGTAGGGAAAGTATTTTTATCTAACCCCTGGAATGTGCCCCAGCCTCAGCACCATGAAGTCGATCGTGGAAAGTGCTGGAGGAAAGCTGCTGGCCAAACAGCCCTCATACAGGAAGATCATGGAACATAAACAGAACAAGGTGAATATGGCGCTTCTTTCCTCAACCTGTCATAATATTGACAAAGCGGTGAAGACACTTTGAGACTTCAACCAGAAGATACGATGAACAGAATGTATGGGTGGTGGTTGAGCTAGTGTTGCATTCACCAGACACAACATTAGGTACACCTGGGTAAGCATTAATTTGTCCATTTACAAAGGTCATTGGTGTTTTGTTTTGTTTTTCCTCTAAATGAACTTAATCATTAAACATTTTTCATTTGGGTCCATGAGGGGATACACTTTCAGGCTTTCCCCCAGCGCTTATTAGTGGCCCACCATCAGGTGCAATTAGATTGTGCAGAGCCTGTTCTGACCAGTTTATTTACATTATTGAAGGTGAATAAAGGTTAAGCTTCGGTTGAGAATTTATTTATTTATTTATTTATTTTTAACTATTTGTATGAATAATGACATACACTGTCTCGTCAGGCACTTGGTAGTTTATAGACTACTGGTAGATCGCTACTGATGTGAGAATTACCAAGAGTGATTTTTGTGTTGCTGCAGAATCTCCCAGAGATCGTCTTGATTTCCTGTGACAATGATCTACACCTTTGTCGAGAGTACTTCCTTAAAAACATTGGTAAGGTACACAAACACAGTTGTATGAGCTGTGTTGCTATGCAAAAATGTGCACGTTAAAGCACTAGCATGCAATGATCTGTAATGTGTGTGTTGATTCTGTGACGTCTCTGTTGTCCAGATGTCCACAACGCTGAGTTCATTCTCACTGGAGTTCTCACCCAGAAACTTAACTATGATTCATATCCTTTTTCATCCAACTCGCTTCTCATTCTCAAAAGAGCCTCACAAAAGAATGTGGACAATTCAAGTTTCAGTATTGGTAGTTCCGATACAAAACAAAAAAAAACAGCAGGAGCCTTAATATGCATTACTGTTATAAACCTTTATCTACTGTGCACTAAGTAGGCACAGAAATATATATTAGTAAATTATTTTAAGATTTTTAAAAAGCGTATTCATACAAAAGTTCAGCAGAGAAAAACTTTCAAGTTTTTATTTTTTATTTTTTTATTTTAATTTTTTGGAAGATTGGATAGCTAAATTAATTTTACTTTCAACAGATTACTCAATAAATTACAGTTAAAGAAATACCCTTTTACTATTCCACCAAATTTGTAAAGCTTATTTTGAAAATAAAAATATGATGTAGGTATATTAGCTGCTAATTGAAAGTACCTTAGCTATATCAGGGTCTCTAAAATGAGGTGTTACACAGCTTGCTTAGCTTCTACCAAAACAACCGACTTAAAGCATGGCAGTGCATAATCTTAAATGATTTTTATTCAGTGGTGGTTATAAAAGTAGTGAAATAACTTATACAAAAAAAATTCTGTCAAACAGGTAACTGCTCACAAATGTGAAAGAGGACAGTCACTTCTTTTAATGTTTGTTGATCAGTTTCAATTTATTCTTGAATGTCCCAACTAGATTTTCTAATTGTTTGTGTTGGCATTATAATGCCAATAGGGTCTTGCCTTCTACAATTAAATGCAAAGAATTATCTGGCATTATGATCATGCTTACGTTCAGGTGGTCCAGTATGTCTCAGGCAGAGCTCAGAAAGTAAAAATGAAAATACTTTCCCTCAACTTTTAGCTAATTAAAACTCTGTTCAGTGAATGACTGGCCTAAATTACAATGTGAATCATGAATTATTACAAAATTTGATCCTTGACATTCACACATATAAGTTCACTTGATGAAACGATGAAGATCTGAAGAAGAGGAGCAATTTGTGTCTAACCACACTGACTTTTCTAAATTTTTACTTTTGTGCATAGATATACAGTCTTTTTGTAGTTTTTATGTTTTGTAATAAATACATGGATGTTATTTTTGTCAAATTAATGTTCAAATGATGGACTATTTTAAATCTTGTTCTCACTGTTCAATGTGTACAGCCTTTATCGTAAATATGATGCTTTTTTTGGAATAAAGTTGATAATTATTTGTGAAGCTGTTTTCCTTTTCCACATGGTTTAAATTATAGTCAGGACTGCTGTCGATTTGTGAGCACAATGATCTTATCTAAGATTTGTGTGTCAAATATACTGATATATATTTCAGGACATGAAAGGCAGACTTTTCAGAACAAAAGCGTGCTCTCCTTGTTCTCATTTAAATTGGTCCTGGGAGCTTTCCTGAAGGTATCCCTTCAAGGTTTGAGACCATAATTCCTGATAGATTTGATTTAATTAACTGTTAATGATGGTCTGGGGTAGTTACTGGTGAAATTCTAATTGCAGGCTGACAGGCGGATAGCCTGAGGTCATGTGTAGGCGGGGCTGCTGGGTAAGAGCAAGGCACTTAACGTCGCTTGCGGTGCTGCCCTCAAAACTGCGGAAGACTGAATTAGACAACCTGAGCCAAGGTCATGTTCTACATATTCTATTACTTAAATTTATGCTACCAGCTCTTCCTTGTGTAGTTATACAAATCCATCCATCCCTTTTTATATGCTTTATTTTAGAGTGATATGTGAGCTGCATCTTGTCCCAGCAGACCCTGAGTGAGAGGTGGGATACAGCACGGATTGGGCAGCAACCCTTTGTAGCCCTTTGTGTATAAAACATACAACCATTCACAATATGGGCAATTTATCCTTTAGTAAACCAAATGTACATCCAAAAAATGGCAACGTAAGATGGCTGCCTACTGGCTTCAGCCAGCCAGTCATATGCAGTATAAACTTTACGTGAGGGAGACGAGACGCAACGAAAATTTTAAGCACGTGACGTGTTGCCGAATAAAAGGGGGATTTGAAAAATAAAGACTGTGCTAAAATATGTTTTCATTTTCGTTTACCAACGAGCCGTGACGAAATGCTAACGTTGTTGTATCGCGTTCATTGGTTTAGCTTACCGTGTATTTCCGTTTCCGGTCTCGTCTGGTATTCATACGGCTAGATTTTAGGTAAAGACTCGTATCGCTGTAGTGTTTGCATTCATAAAAGCGGCGGCGGCGGCGGGACTGAGAATATGGAGCCATACTGGGTTAGCACATGGTTACCAGCACAACTAAAATAAGAGTGTACGATGGCCAGCCAGTCAAGGAATCTCTTAGGGAGAAAAAGAAGAAACGATGTTTGGAAACACTTTAACTACATAGACTTGGAAAACAAAACGCATTGTGTTGTGGAAAATGATGGGGAGAAATGCGGCTACAAAATCGCCGGGAAAAACACAACCAATCTTAAGAGACATCTCAAGGTATTCCATCATGAAATTGAGGTAAGTCAAGACTCAAGACATTAATGTAACATTACTTTATATTTTAAAAAACCTATGCCAACTCATGAGGCTGATCATGGTTGCTAACTAGCTTTGTCATTCACAACATTTATTCCAAACCCATACATTGGCCTACATGTAAAAATATACTATTTTAATTAAGTAGCCTGTTAAGTTGTGGCAGCTTTGAAGTTTCTTTAGCCAAGTATGGCATATTTATTGTGGAGCACAACAAAGCTTGTCTGCACTCCTCAACCTCCAGGCTCAAAGTAAAAGGAAGATAAAAGAACAAAGTGAGTATGGAAGCCCAAAACTGTCAAAATTCAGTAAATAAAAAGGCCTTTTTGAAATAACTATCCTTTTGATAAATAACAGACAATTATGTAATATGGCCATTAAATTTAAAAATGAGGTGTTAGTATTATTATGAAAAGTGTTATGCTATTCTTTAATAGTAACAAATATTTTATTTTGATTCAATATTTCATAATTATTATTTTAACAACATCATACTTTTTAAAAATAATGACATTTTTTTATTTTCAAGGTTTTATAAGATAAGAAAACGTTGTTTTACAAAGTCAGGTTTTATTTCATAATGTCCTTTTCCACAATGGTCTTCTTTTACATAATGGCGTTTTACAGCCGAATGACTTGATCTGTCAATCAAAGTCAGTGGGTGGGACCACCTGTTTGAGCCAAGATCGCCGTGACGCCTACCCCGTAGCCTGACGCAGAAGTTTAACAAGGCCTTTACGTTATGATCCGATTCTAAACGATTTGCTACTTTTTGGAGTACTTCTGAAAGTGACTTATCTCCCGCATCCATGCTTTAGCAAGCCTGTGACCGCCGCGGCTCCTCATCAGGCGCGAAACTCTCCAGGCGTGAATCGATACTGCAAGTTTTGCTGCTCATGTCTGTATAAGGGACTCAGCCAATCACGTAACTGGCTCCGCCTCATGTCATTTGATTGACAGGCCAAATCATTCGGCTGTAAAACGCCATTATGTAAAAGAAGACCATTGTGGAAAAGGACATTATGAAATAAAAACTGAATTTGTAAAAAATAAAAATAAAAAAATAAAAAATTCTGTTCTTATAAAACCCTGAAAAAGAAATTAAATGTCGTTATTTAAAAAAAAAAAAAGTATGACGTTAAAATAATCATTATAAAATATTTAATCAAAATAAAATATTTGTTACATATTCAAGATAGTATAACACTTTTCATAGTAATACACCTCATTTTAAAATGTAATGGCCATATTACATAATTGTCTGTTATCGACAGGATAGTTATTTTAAAATGACCTTTTTATTATTTATTGAATTTTGACACTTTTTGGCTTCCATATTTGAGCGCCTCACAGTGGCACAAGCGCAACATTACACATCAACTGAATACAAAAACAATCAACTGAGGACATAATCTCTCAACATAGCCTAAACTACTTCTTTTTTTTTTTTTTTTTTTTTTTCTTTTGAAACTAACAGTCAGGTCACTCACTCAAAAATAGTTTGATTTCCTGAGGTAAAAAAAAAAAAAAAAAAACAGCTGGAAGTTATGCTTAATATTGTGACCGTAACACCAGTTAAAATTTCCAGAAGCTGCTTCTGACATTGTGTCTACTCCTGTGTTAGTTTCCAGAAAGAGCACCAGCAAAGCAAATCCTACTAAAGCAATTCCCACCCAAGCCGATGGACAAGCCAACGCTTGTGGATTTCTCTGCCTCAAAGATTTTCAACAGCTCCCCAGAGCAACGTACCAAAGAGGAGGGGATAGCGCAGTGGATAGGCCGCACAGGACTCCCAGCACAAATTGTCGAAGATGAGGAGTTCATCACCATGATGGCAAAAATGGACAAAACATTCAAAGTACCAAGAAGACGTAACATTTTAAACTTGATTGAAAACATGTACAAAGAAGAGAAAGAAAAGGTCAAACAAAACCTGGCCACGGCACACAGAATAACTTCAGGTTATTCTATTTGGACTAAAAAAGGCCTTACAACATCCTTCCTGGGAGTCAGTGCCTGTTACTTCAACCCTGAGGACAACAGGGCTGAGCACAAGCTCCTGAACCTGAAGGAGATGGCTCACCCTTACTCCGCAGGGTTGATTAGTAAACTGGTGGAAGAGTCCATGGAAGAATGGGGAATCCCCAGAGAGAAAGTCCTTACAACCATTAACAATGGTTGCAATAGAGTGGCTTTGTTCCAGAGTCACACACATGAAGAAGTTGTCTCAACGTCTGAAGAGGATTCAGAGGAGGAGCATGATGATAATCAGGAGGGGGACGATGAGGGGTCAGTATGTGCATGAAACTATGCTATAAATTCATGATACATTTATATGGAGCTGGTCATACTTTTTATACAGAAAGGTCAAGTATTTACTGTTATTTTTCATTCATTCAGCATTTATCAAAACAGTCATAATCTAATTTTAAATACATCAAAACTAAATAAGATCATAGTCTGCGATATATAAAATAAATCAATCAATCAATACATAGATAAAAAATTAATTATTAAAAAAATCAAAACAAAACAAAAGCTAATGATAAACTCACAACACTGTGCATGCTCTAGCCGCAGACTTCTGTGTTGTAGACTTCTGTTTTACTGAAACGACATAACACCGTGTGTGAGTAATGTGTACGCTCTCTTCACACAAAGATTACATAAAGTAGTGCTGGGCTATATGATGATATATATCGTGAAGACGATCAAAAGATCTTATCGTGTAATTTTCTTCTTATTGTGACTATTAGTGATGTGACGTTCACGACTTTTGAACGGACTCTTTGGTCTTTGTCGACGTTCCTACAACTAGAGATATTTTGTCTGCTAATAAAAGCTAAAATGTCTGAATATTAGTGATGTGCCTCTCGGGTCGAATCCCTGAAGCGTGTGCCGAGTAATGCAGATGAGTGGTTCATGATGACGCGTGTGTTGATGACGTACGTGGTGACGTTTGAAGCCCCACGAAGCAGGTGTACCACGTGACTGATTCAGGAAATGATTCGCTAGGTTTGAGTGTAGTTCGAAATAAAAGCGGCAAAGAAACGCTATGGATTCCCCTTCACTTTTTGTGTTTTCGGGTCCCTTATTGCGCTACTTTTTTTGCTTTTGGCATTCGATTTGACGAGCTTCTTTTTGCGATGGAACCAGCAAGAAAGAGATTTTCCCTTGTTTAGGAGCACTTTGAGCAGATCTCACCTCAGAAGGTAATGCACTGTAATTACGGTACTATTTTAACAGATTCCAATAATAAAATAAAATAAAATGTGACAACACATAAAATTCACATTTTTCTGTTCACAGTTGAAAGTCCCCTTCAGTACTGGGAATCACAGAAATATACGCGTCCAATTCTATACAAACTTGCTATCTCATATCGATGCACCCCTGCTTCATCAGTACCATGTGAAAGAGTTTTTTTCCAAAGCAGGTGAAATTCTCTGCAAAAAAAAGAAACCGCCTGAGTCCAAAAACTTCGGAAAAAAAATAGTTTTTAAATAAAAATGAATAAGCACTTTATTTACCTCCTTATTTCACATTTTCACTTGTTGCATAAGCACAAACATAGACAAAGTAACACAGAACAATTCATGTTAAAACACTCTTCAAATATATATTCTTTTGTATTTAGAGCATGATTTACACCCCACCATTTTATTGCATGCACCAAGCATGTTATACATTTTTCTGTCCACATGATGGCGTAGTCGAGGAAATGAATCATCTTGAAGCCCCTACGTGTGTGTGAAGCATTTCACTGCAGGGCTTCACTGCTTTACGGGGCTTCACTGAATATGTGTTGTTTTTTTGTTTTTTTACACCATGTATTTCCATGCAGATATCGCAACGGCACCATAGAGAGGAGTACGCCATGTGTGGTTCAGACCATACAGCTCATCGTGAATATGGTCCAAAAAGAACCTCCAATCCGAAAGCTTTTGGAGAAAGTGAGACACTTGGTGACCAAGTTGAAGAAGTTATCTGTTGCCACAGAGCGGCTGCTGCAGAAGGCAGCTCTGCTTCTGATAATGGACTGCCCCACCAGATGGTCAAGTTGCTTTGTTATGATGTCACGCTGTCTTGAAGTCAATGAGCAGATCACAGCTGTAGCGGAGTCCATGGGTTGGGACATTCTGCAGCCCAGCGAGTGGCAGAAGATCGGCATGTTGAAACACCTTCTTCTGCCATTTGCAGAGCACACCAAGTCACTTAAAAGTGACACGCAATCACTTTCCCTTGTTGTGCCTGCACTCCTGGATCTCAAAAACCACCTGTCAGAGTTCTGTCTTGCACATGGGAGAACCTACAAGGACGCGGCCATTCTGGCTCAGAAGATGCTGTCCAGCATGGATCGCCGCTTTCGGGTCTTTCTTGACATTGCGGCGGCCAACTTCTCACCACTTCCTGCCGCAGCGTGCTTTGTGGACCCTTGTGTTGCCGAAACCCTTTGGGAAAATGATGACAAGAACTTACAGAATCTGGCCAGAAAGGCAGAAGACTACATTGCTCATCTGGTGATGCAAAACGCGCATGGACTAAAAAATCCGTTGACCAGTGATGATGAGCAAGTCACAAGTGAGGGTGCAGAGGTGCCCGAGTTAATCCCCGCAAAGCGGCCCAGATTTCAGTTCTTCAGTGCCAATCATCCATCGAGGATCAAGACAGCCAAGACGGCAAACATCAGACAGGAAATTTCCAAATATAAAATGGCGCTGTCTCAGTTTACTGCAGCTGAGATTGAGGAATCCGGCATTAACTATTGGTTAACTCAGTGTGGTTCCACTGCCTTTCCCACACTGAAACCTCTGGCCTTGGACCTGCTGGCGATGTCAGCCTCTCACGCTTTTATGCAGAGGATCTTCAGTGACCTCCTTTTTGGCCACAGGGATGAGGCTAGCATCAGTATGGAAAGAAGTGCTTTCCTCAATGTCAACAAGCCTAAGTAGTGCATGCACATATTCTCCTTTTATAATTTTAAGTTAACTAGTCTTAACTAGGGATGCAATGATATCCAAACATCACGATATGAAGGGTACAATATGATAATTATCACGATGTTGTGGCGATATTTAAAAAAGATCACAATATTGTTTTAAAAAAAAAAAAAAAAAAAAAGAGCCCATACTAAAAAAAAAGCATAATACTGTGCTTTTGGTCATAACAGCAATGCATATAAACCACCTACAATCTCTAATAACAATATTGAGGCACTTACTTGTAAAAGCCACGTTGCGACCGCGCATCGACCTAAACGAATATATAAATACAAAGATGTGTATGAGGCAATTCTGTCTTACCTTGGTGTGTTGGCGATGAATCTTCGCACACTGTCGTGTCCTCGCACATCGCTTGCAGCATGGTGATTGCAGAGTCCTCCTTTGTACTACCGGTGGGACACCCCATCCGGTGGCCGAGAATGGCGTCCAGTCTTTCATACATTTATTAATTTTGCGGTCATTTCCGCTGCGGTTATTGTGGTCCTTGAGGTTTTTATAGTCCTGTTGGGGTTTCTTTAGTTTTTCCCTCACCTGCTTTTGTGTGTGTGTGAGTAATCTTAACACTGCTTCTTTCGCGGTTATCATCGTTTCTTGTTGGACTTTCGAAGTGCCGTTGGCCTCGTCCCAGTAAATGCTCAGGAGAGCCTGTACTTCCTCCACCTCTCGTTTTTTTTTTTTTTTTTTTATCTTTCCATTGCCGAAATGTTTGAACAAAAAGTCGTCATGCCCGATAGGGTATAGTAAAGAAGAAATGGCGGCTTTACCGCGGGAAAAAAAAGCACCTAGCCTGACCAACACAACACACCTCCTCGCTCAGATAACCAATCATAACACTCTAGACAACACACCCCCACCATGTGCCGTTCAGGGTACACTCAAAGACCCTCCTCAGGCTTAGGAGCTTAGGTAGTACCGTTCCGACCCCCCCAGACCCGGAACTGGTTTTGTGTGTGAAAGTAAACTTTGGACAAACTCCCCCGGAACATAGGGAAGTTCCATTATAAGTTCCTGCAGTGTGAAAGCCCCTATTGATCACTTCACAAGCAAATTAGGTTCCCCTTCATCTGACAATTAGCATAGATCTTAAACATAGAAGGCCAAAACATCCCTAATGAAAATTAAATTACACTAATAAACTAGCCACTAGAGGGTGCCAGAACCGCACAAATAGAAATCAACCTGACTTTTTTTTTTTTTTTTAACAGATGTGTTTCTTTTAAATATTGTGAACATGACGACGATGATATTGTGCCAGTATCGTCACGATATGATGATATTGCCCTTATCGTTACATCCCTAGTCTTAACAGCTCCAGGATGTAACATTTTAATGTAGTTGCTTTTGAGGCTGCTGGTTATTTGGTTCAGTCGTTGACATCATTAAGTACGGTTTCAGGTTGAAAATATCCCCTTCTGTATGGTTATCATTTTGCTGTATGCACGCACACACACACACACCCACACACAAATGTAAAATCCTAATTAATTGCAATTATAAATGCAAATGAGGAACATCTTTGATTAAGTAGTAGCCAAGTTCCTTGTTGGTTTGTAATGTCCTCTGACACAGCTCAGTTGTGAAGGAGGGAAGGCAAGGAGGAAAAAAAAAATACTAGGACACAAAAAAATGTTGTAATTAATATACAAGTGCTTCATGTGAGATATTTTTAATTACTCCCATGCCCCTCCCTCTGTTGCATCAGACACACTTTTGGCCCGCCGACTTCCTGTTCTATAGGTTGCAGTGGAATTACAGGCTAATTACACAGAGTCGGGCACTGGGATTCATCTGGCACTGCAATTTACATATCAGCTAATTACGCTGTGATGGAACTAATTATTCATAATTTGACCAATTATTGGTGCTTTCTCATTACATTATTTTTTTTTTGAAAGGGAGGTGTAATAGGAAAATGTATTGTAAGAGATTGAGAAAAAGGAAAGGAGCCAGGATTTATTTAGTGTGGACCATAACACTATTTGATGCCGGATAATCTTGCAAAGAGAGAGAGGGAAAAAATGCATCTCTAACACAGCTGTCACCTGATTCACATGATATCATTTCATCCCAGTTTTAAACTACAAATCCCGCATTGCTCCTTCACCAAGGTGTCCCCCAAGGATAATTTTATTGGGGCAATCACTTTTATCCTTTATCTGTCTACCCTTGTCCAGGTATGGTCCAAGTCTTGCTAAAACTAAATTAATCAAAGTTTAAAAAAAAAAAAAAAGTCTAAACGTACATTACATTTGAGAAAGAAAAAAAAAAAAGGTTGTGCAATGTGTTTTTATTTTACTAGAGTGACATTTACGATCTGTCTCGAGACTGGCTAATTCTGGCATATTTACAGAAATGTTTATTAATATGTTCTGATAAAAATGAATCAAATTTAAAACAAACAACTTTTATGTGCATGGAGAAGTGCCGAGTGACAAACTACAACAGACACAAAAGCAAATGAGCCAACATAGACTGATCGGAGGCAGGAACTAAATACAAACAACTAACGAGGACCATCAGGTGTGGCTGAGGGAGCTAAAAGGAAGCCACAAGTGACCGGGTAGAATAGCACAGGTGGACACAAAACCCTCACGAACATAACATGGAACAAACGTCAAGAAGACATAACATAAAACAAAACTAAAACACAAATCATGACATATAAAAAAAAAATTTTGTCATTTAATTTCTTGCTAAAAATAGTCTAAAGCGGGGGTCAACAACATGGTACACACGGGTACCAGGCAGTCCCCAATGACCAAATAAGCGGCTGGCCCACTCAACTCAACTTTATTTATATGACACTGTCACTACAAATGCAGCTGTAAAAGACGTTTACAGAGCATAGCATAAAACATTAACAACAATACAACCATAACAAACCATTGGAGCCTGTTCTAAAAATCGTTCACCAGTGATGGGACATTATTTTCTATGAATGTTGCAGAAAATGACCATAATCAGTGCCTTCACATGAATATCATTAATAATTTCAACAAATTTGCTATTTCAAAAGTGCGTATCAAATACCCTTCACATTGATGAGTCCCCAAGAAGTACTTCTGTTTGAAAAAGGGTGGTGACCCTGGTCTAAATTTTAACCTGGATTTCAGCATGGTTTTGATTGAATCTGATCATGTCAATACAGTTACAAGCCAACTAAATCCTCCGTTGCTAGATTGACTGATTTTCATTGAAATTGTGATTTTCGCTTCTCACAGTCATAAAAACATAAATGAAGAAAACTGATTAATATGCCGAACGGAAGTTTCTATGAGGTGAAAGCACCCTGTGCTACTGTACTGCTTGCATAATGCATTCATAAATGTGCCTTGGAATTGCGCTGTAGGCACCAGTTCTAATAAACAAAATAGCTTGTAACTGGTTGGGGTGCATGTGTGTCAAGATGGCGCTTATGAATCATAATAATTTATTAGGATACATACTCATTTATTAGGACGGGTGACGATCGGAAACATTTTACATGCATGCCAATCACACACACATAAATGACACACGGGCCTCTTTCAGTTCATATTACTTTATTCAGATTTAAAACAGTTGATATCTTTACAATGTACACGATTCCCTTTTAGTTCTGTGTAAGTGCAAAACAAACATTAGTTTCCTGAATCACAAGCGAATCATGAATGTGGCCGACATCCAGTCTGCTCTGCATAGATTATGGCGGTGGGTTTGGCTTTGTGTGTCTACAGCGCCCCCTCCTGAACAGCCATAGTAGAAGCAGCTAATGTTCCAATATTCTGGAAAACCTTTATTTGAATCCTTACGTTTGAAGTCTAACAATTTACTATGGCAAATGAATATTTACACTTGTTTAAGGTTGTATGTTTTAACATTTCAAAGAGAAAGTGAAATACTTAACATACATGCAGAGGTTCAGTTATTACCAACAATCCAACCGGACACCAAAATATACTGTAGGCTACTGTATATAAAAAAGTACATTTCACATTGAACACAGTAAAAGTTCCATGCAGTGTTTTACAAAGAGGTGTCAGTCCAGCTCTTCTGCCTTACATTGTATTTGACTACAAAATGTAGCTTTTATCACCAAGAAACTTTAATGACATTCCAACACTCAAACATGATTGCGGTGTCTTGTGTGTCCATTGGAAACAATTTGATACAAAACCATCTGGAAACAAGTTAGGTCTCCTTGCATAGGGCTTTTTTTTTATTTTTAATTTTTTTTTTTTTTTTTTTTTATCACAGTTGCATGTTGTCGTATATAATATACAAATGACTGAAATTTTACATTATGTAGAACTAATACAAATATCACTGTGTCCTGTAATTAAATACCAAGTTTACAATTCTAACGTTGGCAATAAACACTACCAGTACACGAAAATATTTAGCTGCAGGAGTAAAGATTTTTTTTTTTTTTTTTTTTTTTTTTTTTTTTTTTGGCTCAGCTTGAGTTCTCCAATCTACTTCCATCGCTCTACAAAATAAATGACATTGTCACACTGTCATTTAGACTCTTAAAAGAGAGAGAGACAAATAATTGCAGCATCAAAAACATTTTAAGCATCCTATGCACATTTCTATATGTCCATCATCAGTCAATATAAACTTAGTTGGGTTTCAAAATTTGGGTATTTTTACAAAGTAGGAATTAACCGAAATATGTGGGACTAAATTAGACTTAAACTGAAAATAGTTTATGTTAATGAGAAACTGTATAAGTGGTGTTGTAAATTGTTGTATTGTAGTTCACAAGCAAAAATAAACAAAATAACGCCACCCTTATTCAACGAACTGTTTGGCAGTTCATTCCGCATCAATTTCCTCCCATTTTCTTAATCAGAAAACATCTGCAGTTTTTTTTCCTCTTTAATCTTACACATGACCATAAGAAATTCAAGTTACATTAACTATACAAGCAAACAATGGAGTAAACACAATAGCTAACATTATGTACTGTATTTTATATACACGGTTACTAAAACAAAATGCATTTTACACATTTTTCAACAGGACTTTTTATGATTGTCATTGGACCTACTCTGTGCTCATCATCCCAATCAGAAGTTGTAAATTACACAATACTTTTGTAGAATACTGTATATTACAACTTGACTCACTGAATGTGTCACATGTAAAACTAGTCTGAAGAAAACACTGTGCTCACATCATACTTCACTGTAAAATCGTTTGCATCAGTGCCTGTTGTATTAGCATCATAAAACAGACAATTTCATTCCTGTTCCATTCTAAAGCTTCAACTCCACTATCAAGTAGGTGATGGATGACGGGAAGAGAATGAGACAAAAGGGCATTTGGAAAGAGGGTGGGGGGGAGCTCCTAAATGTTGTTACGGTTGCTTGTAATACTGATTGGGCCAAACTACCTGAAACAAATTCCTTGTTTTGTTGTTGTTGTTTTTTTAAACAAACTTCACCAATAAAGATGATTCTGATTCTGAATATGGGATACTAGCTACATGATACTGGCTAATAATATGTTTCCATCCTCAAAACATACTGATGAGGGGTTTCCACATGATTACCAACCAAACTGGGAAAGAGTGTTCCTCCTACATGGGAGCTAGCATTCATTTTATCCTTCATTTCAAATTGCTCAACATACAAAAAACTTGGAATTCTATATTTTATGAAGAATTGTTTATATAAACTGTATATTGCATCTATTAACTCATTCACTCCCAGCCATTTTTACTTAAGCAACCCCCTTCGCTCCCGGATGTACCAAAAGAAAGATTAGTCTCTTCTTTCATCAGGAAAAAAAAAGAAGTATATTTCTATCTGTTTATGTTTTGCAGCAATTAGCATTAGAATATAGCTAGGTTTCATCATTATTCACAAATCTGTTGAAAACAATGGGGGGAAAAGAGCTTTTTTTGCAACATGGCCCTGGTTGACTTGTGCCACCTGCTGGCCGTTTTTGAACTAAGTACCATTGCTTTAATCGTCCTGTTCAGGTCAGAGGCTGCATCAAAGCCTTCTGTATGCTCTAGCATTAAAAAAAAACAAACAAACAAAAAAAACAACAACGTATGAATACGTTTTTGGGACCATGGTAGTATTTAAAAATAGAACATTTTTATACGTTTTTGCATGGGAGCAAATGAGTTAAACGGTATTATTAAGGTGAGCTTGTAAACATAAGATAGAATAAACATATGTTACATTAACTGTCCAAGTTTGTGATTTATTGCATAGTATTAGGAGTAAAACTCTTGTTTCAAACTGCAATTGAACTGAAAATATCTACTGTATTTAAAACGTGGTTGCCACCCATCTAGAGCTTCAGTGAGAAACAGGAGAAATTTCTCAGAAATGAATACAAAAGAAATAATTTGTTTTGAACAATTATTAAAATAGTACACTGATCACAATCGATAGAAGCTTTCTGATCTAAAAACTATGCCAAATAAACCATGCAAGTGACTCCCTGTGGCGATCCCTGATGGAAGGAGCAACAAGTTATGACAACAATAACAACTGGATATAAAAGCCAGTTCTGGATCCTAAATATAAAGTCATAATATCAGTGCCGCATGGATGTTTTTGGTGCAATACTGCGTTAACATTGTGATGGTTACATTGTGTGAAACCGTCACACTGTCTCTTTTGTGGGCAGCGCTACTGTATGTTGGTTGTGGCTGCTTTGGCTTCCGCGGAATTTCTTGCCGCAATTTGGAGACGTGGTGTTGGGCACTGACGCTTGGCTGCTCCTCCCTCCGTGACTTCCAACTGGCTGGAGGAAGGAGGAAGACGGAGAGAGCGGAGAGGACGAAGAGGAGGTGGGCGAAAGAGAGGAGGAGGTGGAGGAGGACGGTGACGACGAGGAGTAAGACGACGAAGAGTAAGAGGTGAGCTGAGACATGGCGGCGGCGGCGGTGGCCAGCGTGAGGCGACGATGCTGACGTTTGCTGCTGCCGCCAGACCCTCTCTGGGCGAGGCTCGGGGTCGCCGGGTCGCCACTAGCGAGGGATGCTGACGAGACTTTGCTAGATGTGGGGAGCAGACGACTCAAATTCAGAGAAGGGATCAAAGAGTTGTGAGGAGGTGGGGAGGTGGAAGGAGGAGAGGACAGAGACAAGGAACATTGTGGGGAGCTGATTGAGTTTTTAAGCCCCGAGGAGCAGGAGGGTGGGCAGACGTGCGCCTGTTTGGAGCGTTGAGAAGGAGAAGACAAACGGGAGGCGCACGTGGAGGCTTTGGAAGGAGGAGACGAAAGCAAAAAGTGTTTCCCCAAGGAGGAAGCAGAAGAAGCTGTGGGTGATGAAGCAGAAGAGGAGGAGGAAGAGGAGAAGGTCTGGAGGCTATCGGTGGCATCTGAGCAGTGAGGAGTGGACAAAGAGGCACAAGGCGAAGGGTGTTTCCCAGAATTATGGCACAAGGCTGGGATCTTAGAGGCACGTAAAGCAACGACTGAATTGTTACTATCCCCAGCTGCTTTTGTGCCTCTGCCGTCAGCCTGCAAACAGGAATACTGCATGTCAACACCAGCCCACAAAGTCCACACGAAAGGGGAACAACATATTCTTGCTGTCTGATTAAAATCTTGTGTGTGCAAAGTCAAAGCGTTAATTCATTGATTAATCACCAAAAAATTATAGCATTAATCATGTATTAACGCAGATTAATATATATATCCATCCATTTTCCGAACCGCTTATTCCTCACAAGGGTCGCGGGGGGTGCTGGAGCCTATCTCAGCTGGCTCTGGCAGTAGGCAGGGGACACCCTGGACTGGTTGCCAGCCAATCGCAGGGCACACAGAGACGAACAACCATCCACACTTACAAGCACACAATTCAGGGACAATTCAGAGCACCCAATTAACCTGCCATGCATGTCTTTGGAATGTGGGAGGAGACCGGAGTACCCAGAGAAGACCCACGCGGGCACGGGGAGAACATGCAAACTCCACCCAGGAAGGCCGGAGCCTGGACTCGAACACGAGTCCTCAGTACTGGGAGGCGGACGTGCTAACCACTCCCTACCATGCCGCCTTATATATACACACACACACACACACGCACCCCCACACGCACGTGCATGGGGATTGCACATGCGTGGATGCTACATACACGCATTTGTGGGGATGCCGAGAAATACTTTCATGTGTGTGTATGGGAATATTAGGCCGGCTCACGCCGTTTTAGCAATAGGAACATTTGGCTGCTTGACTCTTTGGCTCCCAGCCATTTTCACAGAAACAATCCCGTTGCTCCCGGCAGTTTTACTGGATTTTGACTGATTTGCTATAAAAGCATGGAACCTATCAAAAGAAAGATTAAAGTCTCTTCTTTCATCAGGAAAAAAGTATGTTTCTAACGATTTCAATTTTACAGCAATTAACATTAAAAGAGCTAAGTTTCATCAGTTTTCACAAATCTATTTAAAATTATAAGTAATTTCGCTTTTTTTCAACATGGCTATGGTTGATCTCCTTTGCTCTGCTGCCACCTGCAACTGCTGCCACTTAAAACTATAAACAAAAACAAAAAAAACAAAACGTATTTACACGTTATTGGGAGCAAATGAGTTAACGGCTCAGTGTTAGCCAGCTTGGACTAACGCCTCGCTGTTGACGTTTCATGCTGTCCTAGCAATAAATGAAGGGGAGCTTGGAAACATGGACGCTGGCCGAACCTGAGGGACGAACTAGCTTAGCACTAGCTAGGAAGAAGCTACAGAATAGTAATATACAACAACGATTAATTTAAAATGGGACCCAAGAAAAAAATCAACATCCTATAGGTTGGTCAGGGAACCGTGCAGGATCCTGGAGGTTAAAGTACCGGTAAGTTATTTTAAACTGAAAAGGAAAACCTTTGGCTGAGTTAATACGGTGTGTCAAAGTAGGCTACACTCTGATATGTTTGAATGAGACAACTGATTGAAAAAAGTGCACTCCATTTACCATTTAATATTTTGATCAAACTGGATTTTTCATTCATTGGACTATGAAGCGTTTCTGCAGGAAAAGTACAATAAGTAACTGATTTGAGTTGATTCGGGACTCGCTTGTTAACAGAAACGGTAGGTGCCGAATGATTAAGATTAGCAATTTCAACAAATTTAATTAATTTATATTGAAATGACTTATCAGCAAGGCTACAAGCTAGCATGCATGCAGTAATGGCTGACAAACAATACTGTAAGGGCCCATATTTGTGTTGGTCAACATTTTTTGACACATCCACAACTCAATAGATGGCGCTAGAGAGAGTAATAATTGCTCTTGGCAAAGAACATGCAAGATTACAAAGATACAGTAGATACACTCAAAATCGCTGAGTGTATCTTGGGAGTGGAATGCCAGAATAAAGACTTACAGTAAATAAAGAGTGGAGAATCAAGCAACATTGAATATCATGTGAAAATGAATCTCTGCAAACAAATTTTCAGGCATGAGGCACATTCCAGCATTAATGGATTAGCATCAATTATTTATTTTTGCTTGGTGTACTGATTCATTATTAGGGATGTAACAATAACATCAATATTCCAATGTGGGGCTATTGAAACTGCCACAATATCGTCGTCATCAAATTAAAAGCAGCACATCTGTTATAAAGGCCAGGTTAATTTCCATTTGTGCAGTTCCAGCACCATCTGGTGGTTAGTTTATTAGTGCAGTTTAATTTTAATTTGGTATGTTTTGGCCATCTTCGTTTAAGACCTACGCTAATTGCCAGATGAACAGGAACATAACACGTTTGAGTTCTTTCATTGTACGTGCATTAGCAAGTATCGGTAAGTGCCCTTTTTTTTTTTTTTTTTTTTAAATAATCCCCCCCAAATATTTTACAGTTTTGTGAGCTTTTATTATATCGCCAACCTCCTCACAATATCGTGATAATTATCGTATCGTGAGATTCATATTGTGACAATATCATATCGTGACGTTTGGCTAGTGTTACATCCCCGATCATTTTACCTGATCTGATTCTTAGCAAACGTCTTAACTAATTCGCTGCCATTGACGGCAAAAGTCGTCAAATGATGCATTTTTTTTTTTGCTGGGCTGGCAGTAAATGTGTTAAATTTCTCTTCTCCCTGCGCATATTCTGAGTTAATAAGGTCTGGTGGGGTTAAATCTTTACCTGGCTGGGTTGCTTGGGGGAAGCCTGTTGCTGGACTTTGGTTGTGTTGTCAGGTGAGCCAGAAGAGGGAGAAGAGTGGTGTAATCTGGAATGCGTTCGTTGAGTACAAGAGCTGGAAGTCTGGAGAGATGATTTATAAAAGAGAAGTAGACCGTTATAGGAGGATCCAAATGCAAGAATGAAAGATGCATTGTAAATAGAAGGGAAGTAAAGACGTGTAATATGTCATGTAGTAGAGCAAAGACAAAAAAAGAATAAAAAAAAAAAAAAAGCATCCTAAAATAGAAACACATGAAAACCAAAAGGAAATATTTTGACTGGTAAAACACCAAATAGCATCACCATATTGATTGAAACTTGATTGGAACCCCATAAAGCACCTCTCACCTCATTCTTGTAACAGACAATTATAGGTAACTGAGTTTTGACTGAGAAAAAAAAAAAAAAACTAGCATGGCAGACGTATTTTCCGGTAAACAGTTTTGTAATTGCGCAACATTTTGTGTTGTGTGGGCTTGCAGGATCTGACCCGGAGCTAGCGACAGAATGTGCGGGTCTGTTCTCAAGGCACTGAAGCTTTTACTTTATGGAAGGGATCTTTTTCTATTGACTGGCCGACAACTGAAACCAACAGCCTTTCATGCAATGTAGCTCTCTGGCACCAAACTTGACCTACTTATTGATCAGATGAAGAATACTGAATGCTGTTGACAACCATTTTCTCCAATACTGATTTAAGTAATTATAGCTTGGGTTACAAAAATCAATGTGCTTGTCTAAACCCCAAACAACATGACGGAACAGAGTAAAGAGCCCATCACCACTGAAGCAAAGCAGTTATGTATGGTAGATGTCAGACCTGTTTCTTGGTGGAAGGTTTCACACAGTTTGGTGGAAGCTGTGCTTTGATTCTTTTGCTCTGGGGTGAATTTGAGTTCTTGAGGATCTGAGGGGCTGGCCTCTTTGACGGGCTTCCCTCTCTCTGTTGCTTGACCTTGTTTGGAAGATTATCTCCGTCAGTGGACTTGGGAGGAGGTGAAGGTTCAATGGAAGATGACGGAGGATGCGTTTTTAGACTGCTGACTTCCAACAGCTTGATTGACTCATCTAAACTGCCAATTGAATACTGGGCTTCTACTGGGCTGTTTGATTTGGCGTTGGATATTTGTTTCATCCCAAAGTGAGATGAGGGACATATCTCAGTGAGATTGCCTTTGTTGGCCTCACAGAGGTCTTGTTTGGTACATTGGGTCTTAAACCTGCTTGAGTCCTTATTCTGCTTTTTGGTCACTTTTACTGGGTTTTGGTCCAATGTCAACTTTTCCTGTTCTTTAAGGACTTCCACTTCAAGAGTCTTCTTCCCTGTTTTTGTCGTCCCTGATCGTATAGCTTGGCTAATTGCTGACAATTTGTTTTTGGGGAACTTGAATTTGAATTTGCGGTTAGTCTCTTCCTTTTTGATTAATTCCGGTTTAGTCCTGTCTTGGTTTTCATCAAGCGAGCCATCTGTATGAGGTAGATTATGCTGAGAATGTTGACCATTGTCTGAAATGTTGAGATCTAAGCCTTTATTTTCTTCACACATGTTTTTAAGATCGTCATCTCTTTCTTCCTGTGTTGCCTCCTCCTCTTCCTCAATACCCTCTGGAGAAACAAACCGATCAAAGTCCTCCTCAGACTCAAAGATAGTTGAGAGACGCTTAAAGTCTGACTCTAAATCCACATGCTCATTGGAGCACATTCCACATTCCCTGTCCTCAAAACCATGGTTCTCATAACCCTGACAAACTGGTTGCTCTGTTGCCTCCCCAGCTGACATTTTTATGTCAGAGCTCTTCATTTTGTCCAGATTTTTATTTTTAAACTGTGTCTTGACTCTCAGCCTTGAGATTTGCTGGGCAATTTTACCAGATGGAGGTGGTGGAGGGGGAGGTCCCCCATCATCAAAAATATCAGGGCTCAAACTACCTTCATCTTCTGGGCATTGGTCTTTGTCCCCAGATAGCTGCAACTTGACCTCTTGGTTTTCACACAAAGCTGAATGTGTTCTTGTGTCTTGACTGCTATTTAGTAATCCTTGTTTTGAATACTCTGAAAAGTTTTCTTTGTGTGATGTTTTCATAAAATTCTCAGTTTGTACCTGTTTGGCATCATTTTTGTCCATCTGACCAGGTATTGGAGTGCCATTTAATTGGACATTGTCTTGTTGCAGAGAGGTTATGATGGTTGTTAACATCTTGTTTTCTTTGGTGGTTGGTGAATATCGAAATTCCTGATTACAGCTTAGAGCAAAGCTTGAAATATTATCTTTATCTGGGCTTGTAATTTCCTCAATTTTCTCTTTCTGTAAGAGGACTCTGTCACAGGTATCAATATGTTGTGGGGCTACATTAGGAGAATTCCCTCTACTTAAGCTCGATATTGATCCTTGTTTAACCATCTTCTCGTCTTCTTTCTGATCAGGAGACACAGGACCTTGTCTAGAGTCACTGACTTCTTCTGGTCCAACAATCGTTGAAGGGTAATCAAGACAACCATTACTATGACCTAAATGAGGTGCTGACGTGGTGCTAAGTGGAAGGATGTGTTTCTGGCCAGCCACCTCAGATATTAGGGGTATCTTTTGTTGTCCTTCTAATAGACTTATTTCAACATGCAGTTTATCATTGTCCGATGTCTCTAGAGTCACCTAAAAAAGGAAATGGAGATTGAATCACTTTTTGTTTGTGTATATTCAACTCATTTTGAAAATAGCTGGGATTTTTTTCATTGCCAAGTGAATGAATAGGTGACTTATTAGGCTATGTCTACATAGAAATTAGTATTTATTATTTATTTTTAAACTTTTCTCCTTCAGGTGTAATCAATGACCTTGGTAAGGCTTTTATAAAACTGCATAAAGAAAGCAAAGTTGAGTTGACGTCATAAAACAAGCTGTGTCATTTAGTGGTCCCAACACAAACGACTACATTTTATGGCATATCCCGCAGCGGAGCCCACTTGGTGGACAAGAGAAAGTAAGATGCCTTGTGTTTTTGATATTAGCCATTAGCCGGCTAACGCAGTTATGCTCAGTGAACGTTGTTTTGTTATTAGCCATTAGCCGCGGGCTCACGGTTAGCTTTATGCTCAGTGGACAAGAGAAAGCAAGATAGATGCCTTGTGTTTTTGATATTAGCCATTAGCCGGCTAACGCAGTTATGCTCAGTGAACGTTGTTTTGTTATTAGCCATTAGCCGCGGGCTCACGGTTAGCTATATGCTCAGTGGACAAGAGAAAGCAAGATAGATGCCTTGTGTTTTTGATATTAGCCATTAGCCGGCTAACGCAGTTATGCTCAGTGAACGTTGTTTTGTTATTAGCCATTAGCCGCGGGCTCACGGTTAGCTTTATGCTCAGTGGACAAGAGAAAGCAAGATAGATGCCTTGTGTTTTTGATATTAGCCATTAGCCGGCTAACGTGGTTATGCTCAGTGAATGTTGTTTTGTTATTAGCCATTAGCCGCGGGCTCACGGTTAGCTTTATGCTCAGTGGACAAGAGAAAGCAAGATAGATGCCTTGTGTTTTTGATATTAGCCATTAGCCGGCTAACGTGGTTATGCTCAGTGAACGTTGTTTTGTTATTAACCATGAGCCGCGGGCTCATGGTTAGCTTTATGCTCAGTGGACAAGAGAAAACAAGATGCCTTGTGTTTTTGTTATTAGCCGGCTTACCGCGGTTATGCTCAGTGAACGTTGTTTTGTTATTAGCCATTAGTCACGGGCTCACGGTTAGCTTTATGCTAAGTGAATGTGTACCTGCTTCAAATAGTGCCTCAGAGCACAACAGTGCTCATTTGCAACCCAATAACGGCAAGACTCACAGAGAACTTTGGCATGATTTTCTATATTGTAAAAAAAAAAAAATCTTCCAATAGCAAAGAAAATTCAGACCAGTGATACAACAAACTTAGACAGTCATCATAGAATAAAGTGCACTTTCTACACCCTTGTATGCCTTAATAGATTCTTAATTTTCAATTTTAGCCTTTCAAAAAAGGTGTAGCTGAGTACAAATGCAGCATTTCATTTTCATTTCTACTGTTTTTTGTTGTTTTTGTTGTTTTGTATATTTACAACCTCAAAATATATTTCTGATTACTTGTATAGTTAACCACCTCATTATTTATTTATTTATTTATTTTATTGATGTTTACTCTGTGCTTTTACCACAGACAACCAAAAATGTTGTCATTTTGGCAATTTTTGTATTACATATTATTTCATTTTTGTTAATTAGAATTTATTTGCATGTGAAAAATTGATTTTATTTTATCATTTTTTGATTATTAGCAATTTATTTAATTGATTATTTGCGGTTATGTTAATAAAAATATTTTTATATGCATTTTTTAAGCATTTTCTTTGTTTTATCTACACGGTATCGAAAATGATATTAAGAATTTTCCTGGGTATCAAGATCAAGATTGAAAATTTAGTATCGTGACAACCTTAGTGGAGGCACATACAACATATTAAGTACATTTTTGGGTTGACTTCCCCTTTAAATTTTGTTATGTTTTTTTTTTTTTTTTTTTTTTTTTTTTTACATTTGTGGAATTTTTCAATTGGTTCAATAAAAGATCATAATGAGGTTTCATTTATTAAGAATATCTCTTTACACCATTAATTCTAGGAAATGAATGAGATACTTTATTGATGAATATATGTGAAACTACTACATGGGATCACAGTCTAATTCTACCCTGACGTGGGATTAATTTAATGCTATTTTTTTAGGATCACACTGATCCACATTTGGGACTGAAATTTTGATATACCAACACAGGCTCAAATCTGGATTAAAGTTAAGATTGGATTTCCAAAACTTGATTTTAATTTTAGAGATTAAATGTGATTTAAATTTGTTTTACTCAATTTTGGATCAGATCTGGGTTTAACCTGATCAATCAGGTTTAACCTTGGTGGATCATGTTTTAAATACTGCGCCCTGGTGTACAGAGTTGCTGGGTAGGCACACTAAAGCCCAATTCACACTGACTGCGGAAAGGATGTGTTGCGTTTTCCGTATGCACCACGGCCGTTCCGCAGTCAGTGTGAATTGGGTTTAAGGAAGTCGGACTCAGCTTTGCCACCTGCAAGGTGAGCCAGGCCAGAGCCCAGCCCATGAGGGATCCAGTCAAGACCCATGTCCAGGGACCCAGGACAGTTGCCAGTCCCCACCAACTGCACCAGGGCATCCACACAAGCACTCAAGAGATGGGAAAAGAGGGCCAAACCACAACACCCCCAGCTCACCCCACTAAGAGATCAAGGTGTCCCAAACGCTAACCAGGCCTAATATGTGGTCCAGCCAACACTTGCAACCACTGGCAAGCCTGTGCCTTGCGCCAGAAACAATTATTGAGGACGAGCGTGGATGCCAGGCGAGAAGACATAAAGTCGGGAACCAAAAGAAGCAAAGCCGGCCAACCAGGATGGGGATGTCAGGCCCCAGGAGTCAAGCCATGTGCAATATGAATAACACCTCACACCTGACTCATGCCAATTTTGAGAATCAAACATCCAGATCTAAGGCAAGTTGAAGCCATAGGCCTATATAACAGCCCAAAAAAGTGCCGGTTCGCCAACGTGCAAGTAGTTAACACTGGTCTGGCTGCAAAGGCCCTTAATAGCTGCTCGCATCTATTATTTTTATGAATTTATTTTTACCTTTGACTCAATCTCTTGGCTCTCATTCTTAGAAACTGAGAGTTCCTTCTTAGTGCATTTCTGAAAAACCTGTGAGAAAGGGGATGATGTTACACTGCAAGGACACACACAGTTTTGTGTAACTGTCTGCGGGCATCTTGATGTATTCACGCTTTTAAACTGCTTGTTTTAATCAATTTAACATATCAAAATGAACTTATAATGTTCAATTGACAAACTCAGTGAAAGAAACATACCTGCAGTTCTTTCAGGAATCGATTACGGTCATCTTCCTCATCATCAATGTTTTCTGGGGCAATAACTGGAGTGGTGCCGGAAGGTTTGGGTTTGGGTTTGACCTCCGGTGGTTGTCGCAGGGGTTTGGGAATAACAGATGGCTCTTTCTCACTAACACCCTTGAAAAAATTAGAGGTGAATTATTTTGTGTGAGTATTATGCTACTTGATTAACACATTACATTCACAGTGAGGTTTAAAGACCTTTAAAAGTACACAAGATGTTGGGAAAAGACTGCGTATATATGCTGTCATGTCTGCACAGTTACTTTATTGAGCGGTACAGTTTCACATCACAATCCATCATCTACATACACAACTTAATCCGTCCTTACATTTGCAACATTACCAGATGTAGTCAAATGCGCTTGTTTGAATGTTTTTATATTTCATCCAAGTGTTTAATATTTCATATTAAATCAAGTGCGCTTCTCCCTCGCAGGATGAAATGAATTAATGAGATATCTTTGAACAGGTTTCCCCTGTAACATTATGATTGCAAAGGACTATACATTTAAATTTACGCATTGACCCGAGCAGCAATGAGCGCTGTCCCACGCCGCCTTCCTCGATGGGGAGCCGCTGTGGTGTTGCACCTTTTTTTTTTTTTTTTAAATGAAGCCATGTTCAAATTCGACATACGATTGCATTAAGATTTTCGGTTGAAAGGGAGAAAAAAATAAAATAAAAGAGCAATGTGGAAGCAGAGGGCGGCGCCACGCTCGGCTTCCGCGTTGCCATGGTGACTCGACCAATCGGGACTCCATTGAGGCGGTCTTTTAAAGTCCAGGTGCGACTACTCAGCGTTGATATAACTCACTGGAATCAGCTGAAAACACAGAGTTCCGTATCGGAGGGTATGTCAACTCGTTGTTCAGGGTTAATCTCACAGTTTGTTGAACCTCCTTTGTGAAATAAACCCCTGGTGTCCATTTCACAAAGCAGGTTCATAAACTGAGACAAACCCTGAACTGTGAGTTGACCTACCCTGAGGTAAGAAACTCACTAAGAACGCGCTGTGTCCGCTAAGAGCGCTAAATATTGCTCCACAACTGCACCCACAGTCTGCTCCCTGTTAACCACCTATTCACTCGGGATATTGCTCTAATCATATACACACAAACAAAAGCAAACACAAAAACAAAAGCAAACACACTGACAAGGCGAGGTCAAGTAGGACTCAGACGCAGGCGTAAGGTAGGCCACCAAGGCAGCAGGTTTATTTCCGGCCAACAGAGGTCTCCTCTCAAACTGAGAGGAGAACAGGGAGGGGAAAAAGTGGAGAACAAAAAGCGCTCCACTAGGGAGGAAAAAACAGGCAAAAGGTACTGGGGACAACAGAAAGCGCTCCGCTAGGGAGGAAAAAGGGCACAAGGCAAAAGGGGTAACTAAAGGCGCTCCAAAAGGGAGGAAAAGGCACAAAAACAAGGCAACAACGCTAGGCAACATGAACAAGGACATAAGGACTGTGGGACGCTTCCATGCACTGACGGTGACACTTCGGCACTGAGGGGAGAATGCAGGTGGCTTTTATTGCAGTAGGTGATTGGTGGCAGGTGGTGATAATCAAGGGCGGGGACCGGTAATTATGGAGCGGCAGGAAGGGCAAGTGACCTGGGGTGAGAGGAGAGTTGGGATTTCAACGTAAAACAGGAAACAGAGACACAAAAATAAAAGCATGAGCCGCCACGCCTGGTGGCGGCGTGACAGTACCCCCCCCTCAACGGCCGGCTCTTGACGGCCCAGGAATGTCAGGGTGATCTTCATAAAATTCATCAATTAACGAGGGATCCACGATGAACCGGGAGGGGACCCATTGCCTTTCCTCCGGGCCGTATCCCTCCCAGTCCACCAGGTATTGTCTTCCGCGGCCCCGATTACGAACATCCAAAAGTTTTCTAACCTTGTAAACGGGGCCGCCTTCAATCATCTCCGGGGGGGGTGGGTCGGGTTCGGAGGGCACCAGTGTGCTTTCATGAACAGGCTTGACTTGGCTGACGTGGAATGTAGGATGAACTCTGAGGGATCGTGGCAGACGGAGTCGAACGGCGGCAGGTCCTATGGACTTGGTTACTGGAAAAGGCCCCACAAAGCGCGGGGCCAACTTTGGACATGGTACCTTGAGCCTGAGGTGTTTGGCTGATAGCCAAACTCGCTGGCCTGGGCGGTATTCTGGTGCCGGTCTCCTCTTCCGGTCGGCGGCCCTCTTCACCCGGTCTCCCTGGCGTTGAAGCGCCGTCCGGGCCGCCGACCAGACCTTGTGGCACCGACGGATCATGGCCTTGACCGAGGGGACCGTTGCCTCCTCTTCCAGTTCGGCGAAGAATGGCGGATCGTAGCCGTGGACGCATTTAAAAGGGGTGAGACCTGTGGCAGATGTGGGCAAAGAGTTGTGCGCGAGCTCGACCCATACTAGATACTTGCTCCAGGTTGTCGGGTTCTGGGAGACGAGGCATCGGAGACCGGTTTCGAGCTGCTGGTTCAGCCGTTCTGCCTGCCCATTGGCCTCAGGATGGTACCCAGAAGTCAGGTTAGCTTTGGCACCTAGGGCTTTACAAAATTGAGTCCAAAAACGGGAGACGAACTGTGGTCCACGGTCGGAAACGATGTGTAAGGGGAAACCATAAAACCTGAATATGTGGTGGATCATGATGTCGGCTGTGGTCTTGGCGGATGGGAGCTTGGTTAATGGGATGAAACGAACCATCTTAGAGAATCTGTCGACGACTGTGAGGATTGTGGTTTTACCATGGGATGGTGGTAGTCCGGTCACAAAATCCACTGAAATTTCCGCCCATGGTCTGGATGGGATTGGTAGTGGCTGGAGTAGACCCATCCGGGACTGGTTTGACGTCTTGTTGCGGGCACAGGTAGGACAGGCAGCTACGTAGTCCTTGATTGTGGTCTCCATTGCCGGCCACCAGAATCTCCGGGCGACAGCATACATGGTCCTGCGGACTCCAGGATGGCAAAATAATCGTGAAGTATGGGCCCAGTGTATTACCTGGGCCCTCAGTTCCTCAGGCACAAAGAGTCGGCGTGGTGGGCATGACGTGGGGGGAGTGACGTTCCGTAGTGCCTCTTTGACGTCGTCCTCAATTTGCCACCTCATGGCCCCGACTATGCAGTCCCGGGGCAGAATGGTCTCAGGCTCGGCTTCCAGTGGTTCGGACTCGTGAATTCTTGACAAAGCGTCAGCCTTGACGTTCTTACTGCCGGGTCTGTAGGTCAGAGAGAAAACGAAGCGGTTAAAAAACAAAGACCATCTGGCCTGTCGAGGGTTGAGTCTTTTGGCCTGGCGTAGGTATTCCAGATTTCGGTGGTCGGTCCAGATCACGAAGGGGAGTTCGGCGCCTTCCAACCAGTGTCTCCACTCTTCGAGAGCCACCTTTACAGCTAGGAGCTCCCGATCACCGACTGAGTAGTTGCGTTCTGCTTTAGATAATTTTCGTGAGAGGAAGGCGCAGGGATGTGTCTTGCCGTCCTCCTGACAACGCTGAGACAGTACTGCCCCAATTCCAATACTCGAGGCGTCCACCTCCACCACGAACTGGCGTTTGGGGTCAGGGACTCTGAGGATTGGCGCATTGGTGAAGCGAGCCTTTAAGTCCTTGAATGCTCTTTCTGCTTCCGTGTTCCACCTAAATCGAACCTGTGGGGAGGTCAAGGCGTGCAGAGGGGCGGCAATGGTGCTGAAGTTTCTGATAAATCGCCGGTAGAAGTTGGCGAATCCGAGGAATTGTTGCACCTTCTTTCGTGAGTCCGGCGTGGGCCAATCTCTCACGGCGCTGACCTTGTCCGCTTCCATCTCCACTTTTCCGGGCGACACGACGAATCCCAAGAAGGAGATGGTGTTGACGTGGAACAGGCTCTTTTCTGCTTTCACGTAAAGCCGGTGATCCAGCAGGCGTTGCAAGACTCGGTTCACGTGGTTTCGATGGTTTGCTTGGTCAGGAGAGTAGATCAGGATATCATCCAGGTAGACGTACACGAAGTGGTCGATGAAATCTTTGAGTACTTCGTTTATCATGGCCTGGAAGACGGCGGGAGCATTCGTGAGGCCAAATGGCATGACCAGGTATTCATAATGTCCCCGAGGAGTGTTGAAGCCTGTCTTGCATTCGTCTCCCTCACGGATCCGAATGAGGTGATAGGCGTTCCGCAGATCGAGCTTCGTGAAGATCTTGGCTTGTTGCAGCTGATCGAACACAGAGGACATCAAGGGCAATGGGTACCGGTTCTTGACAGTGATGTCGTTCAAAGGACTGTAATCAATGCAGGGGCGTAGGGATCCATCCTTTTTACTCACAAAGAAAAAGCCTGCTCCTGCAGGCGAGGAAGACGGTCGGATGAGGCCGGCTTTCAAGGAGTCATCAATGTAGTTGTTCATGGCCTGGCGTTCGGGTCCTGAGACTGAGTACAGTCTCCCCTTGGGAATGGTTGAACCGGGAATCAGATCGATCGGGCAGTCATATGGGCGGTGTGGAGGGAGAGTCATGGCTTTGGTCTTGCTGAAGACCTCCCGCAGATGGTGGTAGCAGGAGGGAACAGTGTGCAAGTTCGGGTACTCTTCTTGAGCCGGTGGGACGAGAGTCACCTGGTGAACCTGGGCTGTAGAGTTTCGGAGTGCGGGTTGTTCCGACCCGTGAGAGCTGCAGTCCTTTCCCCACTCCAGAACAACTCCAGTGTTCCAGTCGATTCTGGGGCTATGTATACACAGCCAAGGGTGTCCCAGCACCAAAGTGGGGGAAGCAGCGTGGACAACGTGGAAACGGAGAGTCTCGAAGTGAGGTCCGATTCGGACTTCCAGAGGTTCAGTAATATGGGTGATTTTGAAGAGCTCCTTGCCATTCAGCGCTTTAGCCAGGATGGTCGCGGAAAGGGGTTCGGTGGAGCATCGTATTTGCCTTACGAGCTCCCAGTCCATGAGACTTTCGTCGGATCCGGAGTCGATAAGGGCTGACAGAACTGTGGTGACATTGTGGTGAGTTATCTGAATTTGCGTGAGTCTGTGGTTCTTGGCTGGTCGGGGTGACGGAGAACTCACCGGAGGGTTGCCCTTCGTGGTGCAGGCTTCCACCAAGTGTCCAAGACCACCACAATAATAGCAACGGCCCTCTCGGCGTCGGCGCTGTCTCTCCTCCGGCGAAAGCCGAGCCCTTCCCAGTTGCATGGGTTCGTCGCTGGCGAGGTCCACCTCTCCTGGTTCCGGTCGGGAAGGAAAGATGGGTCGCAGCCTTCTGGCCTCCGGTGGCCGCGTCCAGGGGGTGGGTTCCTCCCTCCTTCGCGGTCCGCCGATCTTGGCCAGCTCCTGACGACGATGATCGGTCCGGATGGCGAGGGAAATCAAGGCGTCCAAGTCCGCGGGGAGATCTACGGGAACCAGAAGCTCTTGAATGACAGGTGAGAGTCCTTTCAAAAAATGGTCGTGAAGTGCGATGTCGTTCCAGCCACTGTTTGTTGCCAACGTTCGAAAGCGAACTGCATAGTCGCTGACAGATTCTTTGCCTTGCTGAAGTCGGCTCAGTGCTCATGCCTTCTCTCGGTCATTGTTTTCTGGATCAAACACTTGGCGCAAAGCGATTTGAAAGTCCTGTACGCTTTGGCAGACCGAGGAACCCCTGGCCCATTCCGCGGTTGCCCAGGTTTTGGCCCGACCCGTCAGGTGAGACACCATGAAGGCCACTCGGGATCGGGCTGTGGGAAATGCCTGTGGTAACTGTTCATAATGAATGTCGCATTCCGTGAGGAAAGTCTGACAGCGTCCGGGTTCACCGGAGTATCGTTCTGGGGAGGCCAGTCTCAATCCTACCCCGGTGAATGGCGTGGTCGATACAGAGAACTCAGGGTGAGGAATCTGTCCAGTGGGAGCTGGCGCTCGACGCCGTGAAAGGCTTACCAGCTCGTGGACCTGGCTGGTCAATTCCTCCATCCGGGACAGCATGGTCTGTTGGATCCGGTCCTGGTTGTTGAGCCGGGTCTCCTGGCTCTGCAGTGCGGCCTCGACCGTGCCTGCTGGGTCCATGCTGGCCGAAGTGTACTGACAAGGCGAGGTCAAGTAGGACTCAGACGCAGGCGTAAGGTAGGCCACCAAGGCAGCAGGTTTATTTCCGGCCAACAGAGGTCTCCTCTCAAACTGAGAGGAGAACAGGGAGGGGAAAAAGTGGAGAACAAAAAGCGCTCCACTAGGGAGGAAAAAACAGGCAAAAGGTACTGGGGACAACAGAAAGCGCTCCGCTAGGGAGGAAAAAGGGCACAAGGCAAAAGGGGTAACTAAAGGCGCTCCAAAAGGGAGGAAAAGGCACAAAAACAAGGCAACAACGCTAGGCAACATGAACAAGGACATAAGGACTGTGGGACGCTTCCATGCACTGACGGTGACACTTCGGCACTGAGGGGAGAATGCAGGTGGCTTTTATTGCAGTAGGTGATTGGTGGCAGGTGGTGATAATCAAGGGCGGGGACCGGTAATTATGGAGCGGCAGGAAGGGCAAGTGACCTGGGGTGAGAGGAGAGTTGGGATTTCAACGTAAAACAGGAAACAGAGACACAAAAATAAAAGCATGAGCCGCCACGCCTGGTGGCGGCGTGACACACACCCACAAATTCTGACAGCTGGGAGCAAATTTGTAACCTTGCTCTGAGCTCTTACAAGATGAATTCTCACATATATATTCGTGAAAAAAAGTTGACTTTTACTATGGGCCTATTGACTTTTTATTTTATTTTATTTTTTTAACTGTTTTTGACTCTTTTTTCCACATAAGAACAACATGGGAAAAAAATTGGGGTTATCTTATGTTTTTTATTTGTTATAGTGGACGCCAGGATAGTATGGCTATATAACTATATAACATTTTTAACATGAACATCATGCAAATCAACTTGCGATTATGATTGGTTAGCGATGATCCAATCATGAACCAGAAGTGTTGACATCATCCAAATTATGTGTTTTTGTTGGTTTAGACACGCAAATATGTCATGTCCACTGCAATTATTTGGATCCGAAGGGTTTAAATAACAGAGAGCAGAACTATGTTACGCCAAAACTCACCATCTGACTGAAGGAATGAGGGAATCAAATGTCGAATGTGGCTGAAAGGAGGCGTAGACAGAGAGAAACTTGAGGTTCACTGTGATAAACCTGGTACGGACCAGGTTAGGTTCATAGACTCTGTTACTACTACAGTAACTGACATTGTTGGGAATGATGTAGATTGATTTTAGCCAAATATATAATTTTAAACTGACGTGAACTTAAGTTACCTCTTTTTATGAAACAGGCGAGAGTTACCTCTTTTCTCTGGGATCAGACAGTTACCTCGCTTTCTAAATCAGAAAACGCAGAGTTTCCTGCATTTCAGGGTTAACAGACTCGGGGTTCTCAATAAACCTGCTTTGTGAAATGGACCTCTGCCCTCAGCAGGAATGGAGTAAGTTGTTTCCAAACAACCAGTATTGTTTTGGAAAATTCAATTCCATTCAAAATAAAAGTACACTCACAGTTACAACCGTTGTGCCAACACACCTGTTCTCCGTCAGATTCCTTCCTGCTAGTATAGATGACCTCTCCAGTCCCTCCTTTGGTTAGGCCGGCAGTGGCTGCATGCAACCTGAGAATATTTCCACAATTTCACAATGGCGGTGATAGTTGAGAGCTTGTAAACAGGTCATTCACAAACACCTTCTTGGGGGAGCTGAAGGAGACTGGCCACTCCTATCAGGACTCTGTTTCTTTTCCACACTGGAGCGTCTTGGTTTTTCCATCTGTGGACGTAAGCTCCGTTTGGAACCCGGAGAGGCTGATGGAGAAGCTGATGGTGGCGGTTCCACTGTTGCTAGTGAAGCTAAACTCAATCAAGAACACATTTCATGGATGAGATATTAGATACAGTATTATAATAGTGTGAGCTTTTACATTGATTTATAGGTGACATTTGTGTTTCAGAGAGCCAAGATACTGCTGATCCAAAGACAAAAAAACATATGAAAAATACTAACAGCAGATTTATTACCTGTGGGCTTCAGCTTGGAGGAATCCACTTCATCATTTTGCCGTGCTGGTTTTTGATCCTGAGTTCCAGACACTGAAGCTGCAATTAAGAAACACAAGATGTTATACTGTAGCTGCTATACAGTGTAACGTCATCTGAAATCTGCAAAAAGGCATCAACCCTTTCAAATGTTTAAGAGATTTTGTTACATGAACCAATATGTGCTTTATTCATGCACTATGTCTTTATGCACCAAGCTTTATCTTTGTATATGTGCACACTTACAATCATATACTGTAGTATATTGCACAAACAGTGGCTATAAAAAGTCTGCACACCCCAGGTTTTGTACATAGAAAATGAGAGCAAGATAAAAGTACAAAATAAGAATAAACAACTGCAATAATTTGGTACCACAAGTGTGCACACAGTATAATAACAGGATGAGGCTGTGTTCAGAATCAACACATCACATTTAAACTCATGTCAAATGGGAGTAGGCACACACTAGCTAAAGTGCTTCTGAATACATGTCATCTCAAATGAAGTTTAGTTGTTGTCGTCATCTTTCCCTGACATTTTGTTGTCACATCCTATGGCACAAGCTGTTGTCTGCTGAGAACTTCTATTAGCACGATATCATTGTTCAAATGTATCAGTCAGGAAAAGGGTACAATAGAATTAACAAGTCGCTAAAGATGCCATGGAAGATAGTGAAGAGCATCCTCATTATGTGGGGGAAATATGGCACAGCAGTGACATCGCCCAGAATAGGACTTCTCTTTAAATTTGATGTAAATCAAGATGAAAACTGATCAGGAAGTCTGCCAAGAGGCCAACAGCAGCATTTATGGAATTGAAGGAATTTCTGGCAAGTACTGGTGGTTATGATAACAATCTGCCATCAACCTCCTATCTATGGACTATTAGGTAGGCAAGATGGAAGGAAGCGTTATCTTATTTCAAACAAAAACATCCAAGCCCAGCTACATTTCCAAAAAACACATCTGAAATATCAGAAACCCGTGGCAAAATAAAGTCATGCCCCAACTTTTTAAAAAGATGTCAGGAAAAGCCTCCTAGATCATCTGAACTTAATTTGGGGTTAATCACAGGCACTTTAAATGGTTGCAGGTGTGTGCTGACTCCCATTTAACATGTTTGATTTTCGAACACAGTCAGATCTGCAGTTATAAGAGGGTGTGCAATGTGCACTTTTTAGACGCACTGTTCACATGCACATTATTAGCTGTGGGGCAGAAAAACTGTAGAAAAGTACCGTTAACCTAATTAATGACAAATTCACACATAACCTTCCGTATTAATTATTATAAGAATTTGTGCTAGATGATAGACTAGGTGATAGACTTCCACATAAAATCCAAGTCAACCTGTCAGTGTGTCCAGAGGTTTCTCCATCTCTGCCTTAGGACTGCACGGTTTTCTCTCTCCACAAGCCAATTTTGAGTGAGCCACTTTTGTATCTGACAGATCCAGATCAGGAATGGAGCTCATAAGACTGGCCTGGGCTTCCTTCAGGACCTGGTCTAAATTTTTGGTGGCATTTAAGGGCTGGTTTGTTTGATGGGTGCTTGGTTGGCTCACACGGCTCGTTTCTTGACTCGAACTTCCTTCCGGAGATTCTCGTTCAGTCTTCTGTCAAACAGTCACATTAAGTTAATAGTCGTCATTGGTTATTATTTTATAATGCAAATTATTAAGACATTATGAATAATAGCAGTTGATGAAGTGTTTTTAATGCAGAATGGACTTGGAAGAAGATTATATTTTTCCCCAAAAAATATTCTGCTTGGCCAGTATGTTGGTACATTTTATTTTGAAATCTGCAATAACACGCCGACGTAAACAACAAAATATTAGTGCTGAAATTGTGTTCAATTGCATAATGTACAACATGAAAATTACAGATTGACAACACAATACAACACCATAAACACAATTTGCCCAACATATTGCTCTTAAAAAGCTCATAAAAAATATCCAACTTTTTTTTCACACCATGATCTTCTTGAAATATAAATAAGGAGCTTTATTGCTTATGAAAAAGAAAAGAAATGTTCCCGTAATAATTATATCAATTTAAACAAACAAACAAACGAATGTAGCAAAATGTCAAACGTGTACCTGTTATCTTTTTCAGCAGGTGTAATGCTCACCTCAATCGGTTTGGTAGTGGTTTTCAAAGCGGTTTTGACTTTGTCTGTTGTGTGACTCTCCCGCGTTATTTCTGACACGCTTGATCTGTGAAGTTCATTGGACTGGAGAGGAGCGGCTCGCTTCTGCAGGGCAGGGCTGCCCTCTCTGCTACGAGGACTCACCTTCACGACACATGATGACATTTGTAAGAGTATTTTCCACCCAAATTCCTGAATACAGTCGAACCTCGGTTCACAAATGCCCCAGTTGCATGAAGTTTCATTTTCATCTTTTTTCTTTTTTTTTCTTCTTTTTTTTTTTTTTTAAATCACTCACTTACACAAGCTTACATCATGTAAGCCACACATGGTCTCCCAGGTGGAGAAGTAAACCCACGCCAACCGGCACCAAAGGCAAGTGACGGTTCCACTCCTCCACCTGGAGCGCTCATTTTCCCATCATTACCTACCAGACTTTGGCAGTAATTATGAGATGCACGTCAACTGCTCATATACAAGCAAGCAACTGTGGGTCTTTGTCTGTTAATTCAAACTGTTTTGTTGTATCTATTGTGCAATGCTACGGTCATCAATAATAACTAGCAGTGGGTTTGATCACATTGAGTCACAATGAAGTTTTGACTTATCCAGTGTTCACACCTCAAATCTGAGTTACCATATTTTCCACATTATAAGGCGCATCTTCAATAAATGACATATTTTAAAACTTTTTCCATATATAAGGCGCTACAGTAGAGGCTGGGGTTACGTTATGCATCCATTCGATGGTGCTGCGCTAAAGGGAATGTCAACAAAACAGTCAGGTCAGTTAAACTTTATTAATAGATTACAATCCAGCTTTCTGACAACTCCATTCACTCCCAAAGTGAATAAACAGCTGTTTTTTAATTTTCTCTGAGGTAAAGTATTAGTATTAGCTAGCGATCCAAGATGGCGGGATCTTCTGCGCATGCGCGTCACCGATCGTGCAGGGTCACTGATAGCGTCTTGACAGCGAGATCTGTTGCGGCTCAATATCGATCCATATATAAGGCGCACTGAATTATAAGGCGCATGGTCAGCTTTTGAAAAAAATTGAAGGCTCTTAGGTGCCCCTTATAGTGCGGAAAAAACGGTACTTTAGTTGAGAGACATTTCCGGTTTCTTGTCGATAGTACCTTGGCTACAGTTGGTAGGTCTCTTCCATGGGTGGGGTTCAGTGGTGGGCTGTGCTGGTGCGCCTGGATCACAGTGGCTGGAGTCGTCTTAACTCGGCGTGCCGTGACTGGGGAAGCCACGGCTGCGTAGTTGAGCTCAGGCTGAGTTAGAGAGGAGGATGGAATGGCTTGAGGGCCTGTGACTGAGGATCGAGGCTGCGGTTGTGGTGAGGTCTGGGGACTATGGGTCATGAGGGGCTCTTGGTCTGCTTCAGAGACTTTTAGAGATTCCACTTGGGCGCCTTTGGATGGGGACGTTGATTCTGATACACATCTGTTAATCACAGAAGTATAGCAGCTGTCATTTGTAGCTTACGCTAACTTTGAATGTGTGGAAATCAATGTGAAACAGTACCTGCGGAGAGAGCTGAGAGCTTCAGTGAGGGCTTTGACTCTTTTTAACATGTAATCCATTTTATGAGGCTCCTCCTTCAGAAAACGAACTGCATCCATCTCCAGCCTAAGCACGGAACGCATCTTTACCTGCAGTTCTGGAAACTCCCCTGGGGGAAAACCAGATGATAATCCATCATTGCAAGCTGCAGTGTCACGGCCCTTTCACACTGCACTTAGGAATCTATTCCCATTTGATTTCATGAAGCACTGACTGTGGATTGCATGCTAAACATTGGGACACCTATAAGTCCCTGTGATTGACTGCCAAGTGGTCCAAGGTATCGTCTGCGTTTAGCCGTAAGACATCTAGGTTAGGCTCCATTTCCCTTTGACCCTGACCACTGACCACGACAAGCGGTATAGGAAATGAAAGGATGGATGTACAATCGCTGACCTTTAAGGATGGCCAGAGTTTCCCCAACTCTCCGCAGGTTCACTGCTCCCTCTTCCACATCTCTCAGAGTGATTGGCAACTGGCCAGGCAGGGATACAGTGTTTCTTTGTAAATGGTTCACATAATCCTCCAGTTCACTGATGGGGAGAAAGAACAGTCAGAAACATACAGTGACACACGCTATGTTCAAGTGGACGCCCTGAAGTAATTGCATGTGTATGGGATTATTTGGCTGGCTAATAAGCATTAAATTGAAGTGAACTGATTTGTTTGTCAAAGTTTCTTATGCTACAGGCAAGAATGAAGGCACAAGTGTGGATATTTGACACTAGTAGGCAAGAAGTAGAGACATTGTGAGCCTTCTTCAGCAGTCAGGAAGTGTTTTGGCTCCAGTTAATGTCCTTGGAAAGATGTGACCCAAAGTACTCCACCATCATCTCCTTGGTGGTCTTTCAGATGCAAAGGTTGTTATCCATGCACCAGTCCACCACATGTTCCACATCCTCTTTGTACTCAGACCCATCGTTGCTGATGATGCCTCCCGCTAACACTGTGTCTTCACGATATGACATATGCCCCGTGAGGAAGTCATCCCAAGCATGTTCAGTTTTTGCACCGGGTTCTGTGAGACGAGGTTGTTGAAGGCTGAGGAGAAGCCCAGGAAGAGCGGGCGGATTTAGGAGTTGGGGTGCCGCCATCTTTAAGTTTGTATGTGTGGACTTTTCTGCCTTTATCTTGTTGATATTTTTCATTGGAAAGACAAACAAATGAAGAAACAAACAAATCCATGTATTTTAAGCAGTCACACTGGCACAATATTAGGTCATATTTGAAGAGTTATATTTAGACATTTTCTAAATATGTTGATGCCATAGATGCATGCAAAATAAAATAGATGGTTTGCGGGATCACTGCCACATTATGAAATAATAATAATAATTTTTGATAAATGCCATCCAACGGGTTATGAACTATATCATCTTCACTGAATTATGTTTTTAGTTTGGGAACTGTTGTCATATCAGAACAAATCACTTTGCATTGCCGTGACTCTACTATGAGCAGTATGTTACTTCACATTCTCTTTCTCCCGGTTGTTAGGCCATTGTGTCCTGTTTGCCACCCAAGATGAACTTGAGCTGTCGTCTCATAGCATTGAGCATCAAGTCTGTGTGGGTGTAGGACTTTATAAAAGGCAAAAATAACCACTTCAGAAATAATGAAAAAGGGGAAAAAAGAAAAAAAAAGTCCCAGTATAATGGATTTGATTTAAAATTACAATGTTTACTTTGTTACTCAAGTAATATAAAATATGTTGACGTTGAACTGGATTAAGATGGAATACATTTTGTTCTGTGTAAGATGTGTGATTTGCAGGCAAATACAAAATGGACAGGAATAGAAACGGCATCTCTTTTCATTAGATGTTTTATAGATAATGTGTGGTGAATATCCAATATAATACATCATTTGCTGGTCTAAATTCTTCTGTATCAATGGAGGCTTAAGCACATATTTATATTATAGAGCTTCAGCAATTTTTTTTAACTTACCAAACCATTCTCAAAAGAAAGAAATGAAGAAATGCTGATTGAATACAAAGGTAGTAGGTCTCTGAGATGTGCAGACTTGGGTCAATTAGCGGAGCCCAGGGTTCAAAGTAAACATGGTGAAAAGCTGCAATTGGCTGTTATGCTGCACGCGAATGAAATAAGCTGTTAACAGAAGTCAGACCAAGTGTAAATGCTTTGCTTTATTCCTATACCTTTGAATAACGTCTTCTAACATTTTTAAATAATTATTTTCTTGTAGTTATTTAAGCTGCTCTTTTAAAAACAAATATTTATTTATTTATTTATTTATTTATTTATTTTAAAGTTTTCTGTTCATGTGTTTTTGCATTGTCAATGTATGTTCTTTTAGGAATTTTTTTTAAAGCTACATTTGTTCTCTGCTTTGCTTCTGAATTTTATTAACTGTGTTTGTTGATGCTTGCAGGTGTTGCTTCATTGCTTGTGTGAAGCACATTGCGTTTCCTTGTGTATGAAATGTGCTATAGAAATAAAGTTGCCTTGCCTGAATACTCACAGACTTAAAAAATGCAAACATGCTAGACATACAAAAAAGGAAAAAGAACAATCACCTGAGCTGTTTGAGTATTTTCTCTTCTGTAGCCAGGTATTGAATCCTCTCCTCTTCTATCTCAGCTCTTCGTCCATATGTCCTCTCCTCAGACTGAACTAGGCGATCACACATCAACAACACCAGCTCCTGGCTAGCCATGTGCAACATGGACCTCATGGTTTGCTGGTGTGATATCTGTGACATAACAGCAATAGTTTCATTGGGAGGCATGTGGACAGGTTTACGATTTACTGTGAAAGGTTCTCTAATTTAAAATGTTCTGGATACAATGATTATTTCGCAAACAATAAGTATTACGATGAGTGATTAATGCCTTGTTTATTTAACAAATAGTTGGTAGGCCTAATACACAACCCAGGATGGACAGTTACCTGCAAGTGTCTGAGTTGATTTAATTGCAGTCGTAGTTCAGACACGTTGCTCTTAACTTGGACCAAGCGCTGCTGCAGCTCACTAGCAGAGTCGATCACGTCATCTACTGCACTGGTCACCTGTGGCTCGGACGGAACTGTTGGAAATCACATACAATATTTAAAATAGGGTACTAAAACGTCACAAATATAGCTATTTGCTTCTAACATACAACCAAAAAAAGCAGTACTTTTACGACAGATTTTATACAATGTGGAGTTCAACTTCAAACTTTTTTTGTCACTTTCCGTGAAATGCAACATTTAGAAGGCAACAACAATACAAGAAAAGAAGAAGAATGCATTTTGTAATGATGGCATTGGAAAAGATGGTTTGGACTGAAAATCATGGTCAATGGGACAATGCTTTGCTTTGAAAGTCACCCAAATGGAAGTGAGACCAGCATCACAAAACGGATGGTGGTCGAATTTCAAGGTCTTACTGTAATGTAAACGACATTACAGTAAGACCTTGAAGTATGTAGATTAAATTATCGAAAACTCACCAAGGCCACTTTTCCCAGCACTTCCACTGCAAACAAACATATACTGTAGTTAGTGAATATAGTATTTTATCTTCCAGGAATATTTCCCTAATAATCTTGATTTTTAATAAATTACCATATTTTCCAGATTATAATATGCTACTTTTTGTCACACACCTCTTAAACAATAGCATGGCTAATTTGTGTATTTTTATGAGCTAACGAGCTTCATGCCGCCATTATTTTCACCAAGTGCACTATCTGACGTTTACCAAGTGTGTCTGAGGCGAGAACATTGTCAAATGGTGCTGTGCTTTGGAAAATAGTTATCGCTGTTGGGAAACTGCTTTCAATGGCCGATTTACACGTGCGTGTTAAAGGCAAAAACTCAAACAAACAAACAAAAAAACTCTTTCTTTGTAAATATCACATTTACAATGTGGACACCTGATGCTTATTTTCCAGTGTGGCCTATATATGTACACCCCCCAAATGTATCAATCAATCAATTCAACTTTATTTGTATAGCTCCTTTCATACATTAAAATGCAACTCAAGGTGCTAAACAATTAAAACATCAATCCAAAAACAAAAACAACAACGAAAAAAAAAAAAAAAAAAAAGGCGAGGCACAGAGAAACCAAGTAAGGAAAGGCACCTTAAGTGGTTGTGGCTTACACTCAGGTGCGTTCAATGGTCCAGGAATTATTTTCAAATGCTCAACAAAGGCAAAAAAATTTTTTGTTTGTTTTTGTTTTGTTTTTTTCCTGGAGAAATTACATTGTAATTTTGTATTTTTTCCCATCTCTGACTGTTTAATCAACACAGGAAAATGTGTCTGATTATCCTATTATTGTTGTTGACTCAAGTGACCCAATGTTTCAGCAATTCACTTGTCACTTGTACCACGTAACAAAATTAAGTGCAAAGTAACATTTGTCAAATGAAAAACTACCAATCTAGATGCTAAAATATGTTCTGTGAGATGTTTCAAATATATAAATTGCAGACCTGAAAAGACTTGTGTCTCTTGGAATATCTCCCCCCACAGACAACGCATGGTGAACCAGCCCTGCTAGACTGGCTATTTGCTCCTCCATTGCTTTCATTCTCTCACTGAAAAACAATATTTATATAAATACATCTTATTTCCTAGGGAAGTAAACTATTTAAATATAACATATAAATTAATTCAATGTAATCTTGAAATTCCATAATATCTGTTCATCTGTGCTCACCTCTGAGCATCAAAGGCATTCATATGACCGTGAATCAGCATTTCTGATTGTCCCAGTGGGCTGTCCACAAACACGGACGAAGTGGATGAACCGCTCCCTCTGCTTCTGTTCATCATCTCCACAGCAGATCCATTACTTTCCCGCCGTAGGGAACGACGCATGGGGGACATCCGCTCGGGTGAGACCAGACCCACGCCTCCGATGATCTGCCCCTCATTCATTCGGACTTCATTTAATCTGTGTGGGGAGGGAGGCGGGGTTGCTAATTGAGGAAGTTGGCTGTCACCATACTTCCTACTTTTTTGTCTGGAAGGAAAAAAAAAAAAGCGGAGAGGTTAGTTCACATCTTCATGGTCTATCTTGGTCAAGCAGTACATTTTACTTCAATTTTAAATTTTATTTTATTTTATTTTTTATTTTTTTATCTCTACCACAGTTTATGACGAGGACGATTTGAACAAATTTGCGTAAGTCTGCATACCTGTGGAGGGATTGCGTGTGGTGCTCCATGATGTCCCCGTAGCCCATCAGAGGCTTAATGGAAGCACGATACTGCTGTAAGCCCCCAGGAATCCCTGTGACCCCAGTGTCAACCATTTCTGCAGTATGGGACAAAGAGCCACTACACTGGGAGGAGGCAAAGCTACTCCTCCCTCCATCCAGGAGGGAGGAGCAGTAGGAGTCTGGGTAACGTTGGCTTCCATCCCCATGGACCACCATGCTCTTGCAGCTGCCAACATCTTCATCTAAGGAACACGATAGACTTGTAAATGTTCAAAACATCAGTAGACAAGCAAAACTACCAATGCAATTGGCAACGTTATAGCTCCCCCCAACCACCTGTTTTATGTGCATGTGAATTTATTTATTGATATATTTATTTTACCAGGCTTGACATCTCTCCTCTCTAGTATGGCACTGCTGCTGGTGCATAAACTGCTGGATCGTCCTGCGCCAGACAGCCGGTCTCGGGGCAACGTAGTGCTGCCTGCATCCATCATTCCCACTAAGCCTTGTGTGCTCCTTCCCCCGTAGGCCATCCTGGATGGGGAGGAGGGCATGGAACGCACCATGGGTGGGGACATGGAGCCCTGCAAGCTCTGAAGCGTGCTACGACTGGATGACGACAGTCTGTGGACTGGACTGTGGCTACCGTAGAGGACTTCTTTGGAGATCTGTCAAAACAGAATGGTATTGGTATAAAATATCCATCCATCCATCCATCCATCCATCCATCCATCCATCCATCCATCCATCCATCCATTTACTGCTGATCATCCGGGGTCGGGTCACAGGGGCAGGAGCTTTAGGAGGGAATCCCAGACTTCCCTCTCCCCAGCCACTTCAACCAGCTCCTCCGGCGGGATCCCATGGCATTCCCAGGCCAGCCAAGAGACATAGTCTCTCCAGCGTGTCCTGGGTTGTCCCCGGGGTCTCACGCCGGTGGGACATGCCAGGAACACCTCTCCAGGGAGGTGTCCAGGAGGCATCCGAACCAGATGCCCGAGCCACCTCAGCTGGCTCCTCTCAACGCGGAGGAGCAGCGGCTCGAATCTGAGTCCCTCCCGGATGACCGAGCTTCTCACCCTTTCTCTAAGGTAGAGCCCGGACACCCTGCGGAGGAAACTCATTTCGGCCACTTGTATCCGGGATCTTGTTCTTTCCGTCATGACCCAGAGGTCGTGACCAAAGGTGAGGGTAGGAACATAGATCGACCTACCGGTCGAGAGCTTCGCTTTTAGGCTCAGCTCCTTCTTGACCACAACAGACGATACAGAGTCTGCATCACTACAGACGCACCAATCTGCCTGTCGATCTGCCGCTCCCTCCTGCACTCACTCGTGAACAAGACCCTAAGATACTTGAACTCCTCCACTTGGGGCAGGATCTCATCCCTGGCCTGGAGAGAGCACTCCACCCTTTTCCGACTGAGGACCATGGTCTCGGATTTGGAGGTGCTGATCTTCATCCCACACGCTGTGAATTGCTCCAGCGAGATCACGGCTTGATGAAGCCAACAGCACCTGCATCATCTGCAAAAAGCAGAGATGCAATGCTGAGGCCACCAAACCCGACCCCCTCTAGAAATTCTGTCCATAAAAATTATGAACAGAATCGGTGACAAAGGGCAACCTTTGCGAGTCCAACCCTCACTGGGAACCAATCAGACTTACTGCCGGCAGTGCGGACCAAACTCTGACAGCGGTAGTACAGGGACCAAACAGCAGTAGTACAGGGGGCTCGGTACCCGGTACTCCCGAAGCACCCCCCACTGGGCCCACTGAGGGACACGGTTGAACGCCTTCTCCAAGTCCACCAAGCACATGTGGACTGGTTGGGTGAACTCCCACACACCGAGGACCCTGGCAAGGGTGAAGAGCTGGCACTGTTCCATGGCCGGGACAAAAACCACATTGCTCCTCCTGAATCCGAGATTCGATCTCCTGAGGGACCACCCCTGAATAGACCTTACCAGGGAGGCTGAGGAGTGTGATTCCTCTGTAGTTGGAACACACCCTTCTTAAAAAGGGGGGATCACCACCCCGGTCTGCCAATCCAAAGGCACTGTCCTCGATGTCCACGCGATGTTATAGAGGCGTGTCAACCACGACAGCCCAACAACATCCAGAGCCTTTAGGAACTGCAGGTGGATTTCATCCACCCCCGTGGCCCTGCCACCGAGTGATAGGAGAGCCCATCTCAGAAACCCCAGACTCTGCTTCCTCAAAGGACGACGTGTCTGTGGAATTGAGGAGGTTTTCCCCCCACTAATTCACATCTTGAGTCAAGGTCAGAAGCACCCCATCTCCACTATACACAGTGTTAATGGTGCACTGCTTTCCTCTCATGGTATAAAATGTTTCTGGTAATAATAAAAAATTTAGTAAATGTGATATATTTTTATTGTCAAAAACAGAATTAATAATTTGATTCTGTAGTGAATCTTGCCAATATTACACATGATTATTAAAATGACACCTTTTTATTTATTGTTTCCTGTTCCTTTATTTTGTTAGTATCTTGATGTCACCCCCCATAAAAAAAAAATATTTAAAAAATCCATTGTTTCATAACAGGATCAGTTCGGTACATTGAAACTCAGTCAGCGAAGGTGAAGGTATCAAAAATGTGAGGCAAGAAGGCAAACTCAAAATATGATAAGGGTCATGCTGGACTGTGACGACGATACAATAAACTGGCATCGAGAGTAGAATGAAGCAAGACTTCAAGATGACGAAAAATAGAACAAGAGGAAAGAAGCGGCCTGACACCATCACCAACATGTCACACGGACATTCAAGATGAACTGAGCGAGCATTGTCTGGGATAGTATGGGATGGATAACGATAAAAATTAACTCTTGACTATTCTAAATAATGTATATGATTGATGCGTTATAGTAATGGGTCGATGGGGACGGGTCTCGAATAAGCTTCGGCTTCTACCCGTCAGCCCTTCTTTCGGATGTCAATGTTGCAAATGATGTGATGTGATTGATGTAAGCTGTAATGTGTCCGAAAGGAAAAAAATGAATAAACTAAACTAACATGGGGCTATATATAATCTCCTTTCCAAACCAAATGCTTCAAATTTGGTACAGACAAGTTGCTACTCAAAATCCTCCTCAAATACTGGGAATGATTTCATTATGTTAGCTTGGCCATATCTAATGCGATTCATCTCCCTTTGCTCTATTAATCTTGTTAACAGGCGTTCAAACGTCACTGTACAAATTTAACCCAACAGCACATAATAATTGAGTACATTTCTTTGACACTTGCTCATTCCTATTCATTTCAACATGAATGGAAAAGACAAGGGCTATAAAGCTGGAAAAACATCTGTAAAATTAGTTGCATAATTTTGAGATTACATTTTGTGTCACTGCCAAAGTCAAAATAATTTGGTCTTACTTTCTTTAGTGATATTTAAGAAACTGTTTGGCGATAATAAGTAGAAGGATTTATACAGGGCCCACAAGGGTGACCCAAGGACACTTGAGAGTAGGCTATATAGAGTTATTTACAGTAAATGTGCATACAGTGGTGCCTGGAGATATGAATGACCTGAATTTTTTAAGATATGGGCTGTCATTCGGCCAATTTTTTATTTTTTTTTGCAAAACTTGAGATACAAGTGTTATGTGGTGGCAGTGAACTGAACTCACTTAACAATAAGCAGTAGTTTAGCAAATAGTGAATACGTCAAAAAAAGAGGCTTCAACCTGTTAAATACTACTCCCACTTGATGTTTCCTATCCAACTAAACATTAAACAAATAGTGGTTGACTCTATTTCACATGATGTTGAATTGAATTTGAATATCAGGAAGTGGAATTGAATTCAATGCAATTCAGATAAACTCATTCTCGTGAGAAGGAAACATTGTATTTCGCTAGCGTGCTCCAAACAAAATGTCCAAAACGTTTGGGCAGCTATTTTAAAGCCTTAGATATAGCAAGGAAGGTGTTCTGGGAAATCAAGTCAAACAATTTTAACGATCTATTTTATATAAATATACTTTCAATGTTAAAAAAAAAAAAACTGCACTACATACCATTTGCTATTATTAAGTATTGTGTACATAGTCTTGACAATTTGTATGAAAATCATGTTGTAAATAGGCTTAAATACTGTAAAGCTTCATGCCTCCATCCATCCATCCATCCATCCATCCATCCATCCATCCATCCATCCATCCACTTTCTTAACTGCTTAGCCTATTGCTGACAAGGGTCGCAGGGGTGCTGGAGCCTATCCCAGCTGGCTTTGGGCAGTAGGCGGAACACACCCTGAAGTGGTTGCCAGTCAGTACAGGTGAAGCTTCATTATGGACTAATTTTGCATCATTAATTTCTTTGAATTTCCTTGAATTCCAATTGAACTTCCTCCAATTTGTATTTGAATGACAATTCTGCTTCCTGTTTACCAATTTAAATTCAAATTTCATTCCCAATCCAATTCTAAATTTCGTAAATCCCTGCTTTACGTCAACAATTTTGAGCCCAATTCCGATCAGCGTGTTTAAATGAACCGATCACCCATCAGATCGCTAAGTGGTGAGACAAGTCTGCCCCATTTGATGCGAGACACATTAGATTTATACATTTATTTCATACAAATTTGTGACTAACACAGGAAGTAAATACCACAAGAATTTACTGTATAATTCATCATGTATTTCTGTGATGAAAAGATGACATTCTAGTAAACAAATGCGATTGATACAAATATAATGATGTTGTTGTACTGCATATGCAAGCAGCAGCGATAAACAGAATAAACGGGATATTCTGGAAAACTGACACGGAGGCTGCTTTCTTTCAATATCTTATCTGTCAGACAAGTTGGCGGCGAAAAGCTTGGAACCCCACCGTTCAAAGAATTAGACCCCCTTACTGACAGACATTCTCAGTAATCCCAACAACTGGTTGCAAGTGATAGTGTATAATTGAGCATTTTGTAAACATTTATAATTCAGCAGCCCTCAGGACATGAAACTTCAACAAAAACTAGCTTGTCCTTACTGTGGGAGGCTCAACAGAAATAATCTAACTTTCATTGACCCCAGTTAGTTTTCTTTCATGATGAAATATGATCTCATTAGTGGGAACATTTGGTGTTGTGTTCACACTCAAAGCAATGGATGCAATCAGAATGGTGAAACTATTATGACAAATGCTGTTTTGCTTTGCACTTCTACTGACAAAGTCATTTTTCAGCCTCCTATTAATCAAGTTAGTCATTTATATGAAAAAAAAAAAACTTAAAATAAAAGGAAATAGATAGACATAAAATACAATTGGTGATGTGAGCAAAACTATGGAGCCTGTATGGAGTGACTCACCCTTCCTTCTGCATTGGTTGGTCTAGTGTGGCGGTTGAACACGTGTGATGGATCTTTATGATAAACCTTCAGACAGGAGTGGGATGTAATATTTCTGAAAGTAGATGACACATGATATGACATGCCTTGTGTGAGGCCAAGGGTGCGACGTCAGAAGTTTACAGAGTTGGATTTGTGCAGCAGCTGCCGCTTCAAAGTTTGTTTGTTTTTTCGACAGGCAAAAACGGAACAAACAGAAAAACACTCCATCATGCACTCATCTGTGAATGTCCCAGTCTGATGTTTTTGAACTTCACATGGATTATATGATCGGAACATGAGGTTGACGTGACATAAAATTCACAAAATCATTTTTCTCCGGGCATCTTCCCACATTACAAAAACATGTACAATATGTTAGGATGCTGTCAGGATAGTAGACTGTTGGAAATAACGTAATACTATTTTATGTAAGTTGTAAACTGAGGTCAGTGTTTCTGATTGTGTGTGGAGCCACAAAACATTGTGATGACGGAAACAGTGTCAGTGTTAGTCTAATGTACTGACGCCTAAAAGCTTATTAGAGATGCACCAGAACAGCTAAATATGCAGCATCCAGTATGTTGAGATTTATTTTCTTCTACCTTTCATCTTCTGTTTTTGGATTTTTATTTTTTGTAGTATTTTCAGACTTCATTTTTCAAATATTTTTTTTACACTTGTCAGCCTTTCTGTCAAATATATGATATTTTTGGCAATTTTATGGACATATTGTAATTTTCTGCCTCTTTTCTTCCTTTTTTTTTTTTAGCAATTTTGTGGACATTTTATGGTTACTTTGATTGTTTTATGCCTTTTTTTATTCAATTCTCTGACATTTTTGGCAATTTCACTTTTTATGGTCATTTTCTGCTTTTCATCTTCCTTGTTGGACATTTTATGGTCACCTTTTAGACATATTTAGGTCATTTTAAAAACTTTTTAATCTACCGTTCGTCTTTTTCTGACAACTTACTATTTGGACTCTGACATTTTTTTAAATATTGCATATGTAAATTTAAACATATGTGAAGCAATATTAAATTCTACAGATATTTTTAGAGATCCACAGGGGGCCACAGGAGAGGGACTAAGGAGCCACATGTGGCTCCAGATCCATAGGTTGCAGACCTCTGGTTTAGACCAACAGACAAGGCTTTATAAGCGCCTGTCCTGACCCTACACAACGACTGCAAACACACCCAGGTAATATCCTGATCCCCTCACCTGATGTCCTCCAGGTCAAAGTAAACATTGCGACGTGTGTCTTTGATGTAAATGGCCATGTTGGGAGACTGAAGCTTCTTCATGGTGAGCTGCTGAGGAAAAGCAGTGACAAAGAGAGCCCGCAGAGTATCCTCACTGCTGATCTCTGCAGGCATCCGGATCTGCTTTGTCTCGTCTCCATACTGTAGGTACAGCACACCTGGACACCAAAATAAATAGGTCAAGTCCTTGAAGAACCAAATTGGTACACGAACACCCATGTTCACAAACAAATCCAACTTCTAAGTTAAGTCAAGACAAAAAAAAAAAAAAAGTCTGTTCAGGATCAATATATTATTGAGTTAAGGCTGCTTTCTTTGTTTTAATTTAGATCAACTGATTATGTGTTCATGGAACAAACTCAATTGTTTATGAACAGAAAGCCTTTGATTTTGAGGTTTACTTACTAACCCCATGATTCATTTTTTTAGTGTTGCCTTTAGATATGAATTTGGGCGTGAGTGACAGGTGATCTATCCAGGCTGTATGCCATCCTGAATAAACTGAGATAGGCTCCAGCCACACCCAGACTGTGAAAATAATAAGAGGTGCATATATAGAAACAGGGTGGATGAACGCTATCATTCTGAGTGTGTGTATTGACATACCAACTGGCTCTCTTGCCTGACTGCTCGACCGTCCAATTGGAAGACTTGATCGGGCTTTACAACCCCTCGAGAAAGGAACTGTCATGGTTAGTGAGTCTCCATCAGACATGTTCTCTGCAGCCAGTACACCTTCACAGGTGCTACTTTCAGGAGGTCGAGAGCTCCTCAACTAAATGGAACACACACGCATACAGGAAACTTGGATGAAAACGTATTTAATCACAGTAAGAACATTCTATATCTGTAAAAGCTAATTGTTCCAGTATTTGGAACAAAGGATGAGGAGAGCCTATTTGATTGGCTGGGAGTCAGATGTATTCCAGGAAAATGCCAAAAGAAAGAAAACCACAAAAATACTGCCCATACGATCCACAGTCAGGCAATCTATAGTAATGTTTTGACATATTATGATGTGATGGGAGTGTGTGTCAGCGGGGGCCAGGGGAGGGAGGGTAAATCCAAGCCAAACTCCATGTGGAAGAACTTGCCCAGTGTGTATGACGGCACCCTGACTTTATCAACGGCATCATGTAACGGAGCAGGTATTTTCCAAACAGCTAAATTGTGCTGTGTCTTCAGTTTTGCCTTTCAATCTCAAGCAGCTTCGAGGTGAGGCTCACCTCCCACCTTGAAAACCAGCTGACACAGGTAACATTTCATTCTCCAGTACACGCCACACAACAAATGCAAAATATGCATGCATTTCAGCATTAGACCTGCAAATATGAGGCTATGAAATGAATACCTGCCAAGACGTTTTTAATCAAACGGAGGACAGCTGTCATATAGGATTACTCAAACAATTGTGATTGCGTGTTTGGGCTTGAAGCCCAGAGTGCTGTGTTTAATTTGCTGGATAAAGTGACTTGGGTTGGTACTTAGAACTGTTGACATCTAGCAAATGCCTTTTCAGAGACAAAAATTCGAGGAAAGGAAAAGTTTACTGAACAAAATACATGAGATAAAGTACCCATATTAATCTCTAAAAACATAATCATCACTACATTGACATTTGATATTTATTTCAGGCCAACAGCAAGTGTCTACAAAAGACATTAAAAAAATTTAAAAACCTGGTAAAATTAACAACAAACAATCAATAATTAAAGGTAGCCTACATATTGTGCATTTTTTTGAGAGATTTAAAACAGTTTGTTGGTGTCAATAACATGGTTGCATCACACTTTTCACTCTCTTTTTAGAGCCCTATTGAAATACATCTGTTTTTAGGGAGCAATTCTCCTGTCTTTTATAAATATCAATAAGATGCCTCCCCTCTACTATGGGATGTGCCACTAATAATATGACCACTGAGCAATCAGATATTATCCTCAAGTTCCCCAGGTCAGGAGGAAAAAAAAAGACATCACTAAAACATTGAATCATATTTCCAGATTGTCAATTTTGCACTGCATATTATGTGTTCACACCACACTGCTTGTAATCTGCTACGTGACCTGCCAACCGATATGTTACGATTCTACTTATTTGGGGTGCCAAAAATTGTAACTATTGAGCATATCTTCCATCAATTTCAGCAATAGTTAAATAAAACTCAAATCTTTTGAAAGTTTAGTTAGAGTTTGTCAGGTCAAAGAACTTACCCCTTTCCTGCACTGACATTTTCCTTCCTCCTCATAGTTGTGCCCTTCGAGAGGATTTTGCAGTTTTCAAACTGTAGCAAAATTTGTACCCTTACTTTACTTCTCCCTCCCTCCCTATCAAGTCTCTGACCAAAGCCACGCCCTTCACTAACATGCACAACTTTGAGATGTACACTAAAAGAACGTGCACACGAACAAGCTTTTCTTAGCCACAGCTACTACATTGCTAGTTGACCTATTAGGGGTAAATTTTCCTGTGAGACAGGGACAAAAAGGCCACATCACATGAATCAGAGAACAATTTCTCCCATAATAGTACCTGCACTTGTAACTAAACTAGCTCAGGTCACTGTCAACATGTACTCCTAAGTACTTGACGTGCCATTGCTTAATTGTTTATTTGGTTTTGTTTCATCCTTAAGCAATATCAAACAACAATAATCAGCTAATGAACACTAAGTGGAAACAATGATTTTGAAATACACTTGATTTCAAAACAAATATTTCACTGATAATTCCAATAAGGGATGTAAATAGCAATAGAATAATAACATCTGAAAATATTTGGTAGTGACAGCGCCTTATTATCAATCCAAATTCTACACCTCGTATCCTCCTCGAGTTCTTAACCAGATGACGTCAGGCCAGAGGCAGCGAACGTATCGGCAGCCAATTGCAGGGCATATAATAGGGATGGAATGATACACCAAAGGTTAGGGCTTGAGTTTTCTCACACACAGTTCATACACAATTTGATTTAAGATCATGGTCAAGTAGTCATGTTTCACATTTAGGATCAGGGAAATATCTTTTACTATTTTGCTGTTGGGCCACTCCAAAAACTAACAGACCCTACTAACAGGGTTCATAGAATATTGTGGCGACAATATGTTTGAAATGTTTGCATCTGTTTTTGTTTGTCTTGTTGAAAATCTATAGTTGTCTTGTGACGGTATTGGGTATGAGTTTAGCTGCTGCCCCCAGTCTTACAGAAATATTGCAAGTGTCAGAAGTGACACACCAGATGTCAATGGCACTGTAATTACGTCTGCACACTATTATTTGTTACCAACAACACCCTGCTGAAGACTGAAGGGTAAATATGTGTTTGTTTTTTCATGTTTAGAGGCATACAAATAAAGGATTTTAACAATAGTTATCCCCAACTGAGTGCATATAGACTTGGACTTCCAACCTCTTTTTTCCCCCCCCAATTATTATTATTTTTAATTATAATTTGGTAGCACTTTGTACGTATCATACATGATTGTATCTGGAATGGAGGCAATGCGGGAGTTGAAACAGGTGTGTCACGGTTCTGCCATTTCGAAGATGACAGATATTGAGGGGGGAATCATTGTGAGACGAAGAGTAGGCTGAAAAGCACACACGCACATGAGAACATGCAAACATGTCCACACGACAAGACCATAGCCAAGATTTGAAATACAGTATACAAAAATAGTCTAGTCATAGATAGATAGATAGATAGATAGATAGATAGATAGATGGATAGATATTTTTATCTTTTTTTTACTTCTTTTTTAAGAGGTTGAAATTAGAGCATTTGGACAATTTTAAGTAAAAACAAAAATGGCTCTAAAAGATTATCTACTTAGTCTGGAATATAATATTCCAAATACCATTAATAATAATAATAATAATAATAATAATAATAATAATAATAATAATAATAATAATAATAATCGCAACAATAACAACGAGACAGACAAAACAGTACAAAATCTCACAGGCTGTTTACTTTTTGGTTTTGATTTGCCAAAATATTGGTTGGCAACCAGTCCAGGGTGTCCCCCGCCTACTGCCCAGAGCCAGCTGAGATAGGCGCCAGCAGCCCCCGCGACCCTTGTGAGGAATAAGCGGTCAAGAAAATGGATGGATGGATGGATTGATTTGCCAAAATTGCAGCTACTGCAGGTTTGTAAATAATGTCACACCCAAAGAGATTGAGATATCAGCTACCATGCATGTGTTTTATCGACATCCAGCCATTATAATATTACATACTGATATATTACATATTTCATTATTATAATCGAATGGCCCCGTGTACAAAGGATGCACATACACAAAAAATGGAGTTCATGTGTTTAGATGTAACAAGAGGGAAATTAATGAAAAAAAACAAAACATTAATAATCTGTTTAATTTTAATGCTACAAACTACACGAGTATTGTTTCTACTCATATATTTTAGAATATGATAGACCTTTATTGTGATATTGTCACATGAACATCAAAAATTCTTTTAGAAGCATTGTGCTGTATGAAGTGCCACATGACAGAACTCATCAATTGACCACTTTAATAACCAAAGCTCTTTGTGGTTCACATATTTTAAGAAGCTAGGAAAAATAGTCATGATAAATCACATCTCAGAAACTTGATGATGATATAATTTAAGTGTAATTTCCTCCCCCAAGCATTAAATGGAAATTTACTGTGAAGAGTGCCTGCCAATAAAAAGCCTGACTGAACGTATATCCAAAACTGTACCCAAGTGGAATATAAGCAAATACATAAAGAAACTCACATTAATGGGGGGGAAAAAAAACAGTGGTGGAATTATAGCTTTAACTTGTGATGTCACAAAAAAGGAAGCAAGGAGCAATGACGAGAAAAAAAAAAAAGGTTGTTACCCTAAGTTAATAATAGCACATGAAAAAGTTAACCAATTAGCAAGGCAAAATGCTTATGCATGCAGAAATCAAATCAAACATGTTTTGTCTGTTGAATTTCCATATTGTGCAGGTAAAGCGGTCTTGATTGGTTGATGTTGGCCATACAAATTACAAAGCAGATTTGTCAAAAGATTGTTGAAGACAGCAGAACATATTAATCATTTGCCGTTCAAACAGCTTACCAGCTGAGCGATGTGACGTCACTTCCAACTGATAGCACTCAGGATGCGTTAAAATAAAAAAATATTGTCTTGCTTTCCAGCGCACTACACTCGAAACTACGGTATGTAGTTTACGTGTGTGTTGTGTGTCCCAATGCGATGCACTGTCAAACCCCACCTCTTCTCTGTGACAACAAAACTCCACCTCTGCAAATAATGCTGGCTGTACCTGTTCGACTAGCAACACAACTGTCATATTTCACGTTATGGCACGACAACACGCAGCAACGAGTCATAATCAGGAAGTCTTCAGATTTGAGCAACACTCACACACGCACGTGCGCACAATAGTGGAGATGGTTTCTGCTTCATTGAATTTGGATTAATTCAAAGATGCAGTTGTGTTACTGAGTGAAATAAACATGTCTACTATAGCCAGATGTAAAATCAATCAATGGAAATATATAACTGTTGTATGTAATAATGTAACTAATGTACTCTCTGAGTATGTAGCTCAAGGGTGTCCAAACTTTTTCATTTGAGGGCCACATATAGAAAATCAGAAAGACGCGAGGGCCACATAATGTTATGAAGAGAAATTGTGTTTAGTCCTAAAAATTGTAGAAATAATGTATTTGTGATTTTGCATAGGGCGGCACGGTAGTCGAGTGGTTAGCACGTCCGCTTCCCAGTTCTGAGGTCTCCGGTTCGAGTCCAGGCTCGGACCTTCCTGGGTGGAGTTTGCATGTTCTCCCCGTGCCCGCGTGGGTCTTCTCCGGGTACTCCGGTCTCCTCCCACATTCCAAAGACATGCATGGCAGGTTAATTGGGCGCTCCAATTGTCCCTAGGTGTGCGTGTGAGTGTGGATGGTTGTTCGTCTCTGTGTGCCCTGCGATTGGTTGGCAACCAGTCCAGGGTGTCCCCCGCCTACTGCCCAGAGCCAGCTGAGATAGGCGCCAGCAGCCCCCGCGACCCTTGTGAGGAATAAGCGGTCAAGAAAATGGATGGATGGATGATTTTGCATATTTAGAAAAATACTACAGTATATAAACCAATTTATTTGTAATATGGCAGTAGTGTTATTAAAGTTTTGGAATTTTTCATTGTAGTTAGTTTTTATTAGTTTTCAGGGTGGTTCTGTTAGATTTACTTAGTTTAGTTCTTTAAAAAATGCTTAGTTTTAGTTTAGTTTGTTAGTTACAGTATTAGTATTAGTTTTTAAAAAAAAATGTGTAGTTACTTTTGCGCAATATTTAAAAAAACACATGGGAGCGATGTCATCTGAAGGTGCTTTTCTGATGGCTGCTGCTAGATGACGTCACTTCTGTCTGACATACTTTCAAACGTCATAATTCCGGTTTATACCAAAATAAATTTTTAAAAATTACATTTAAAATCATCCCCAATTGGCTCATGCATTAAATTAATTACCAAAGACTAAAACGAAGGACATGTTTGCTATAATTATAGTTAGTTTTGTAAACATAAAATCGAGTTTCAGTTAGTTTTCATTTTTTAAAAAGCATTTTCATTTGTATTTTTTTCAATAACAATATTCATTCATTCATTCATCCATCCATCTTCTTGACCGCTTATTCCTCACAATGGTCGGGGGAGAACTGGCGCCCATCCCAGCTGGCTCTGGGCAGTAGGCGGGGGACACCCTGAACTGGTTGCCAGCCAATCGCAGTTGGTAACAATATTTATTTATTTATTTTTAGTTTTTTCCATTAGTTTTAGTTAACTAAAATAACCTTTAATGGCACCTGTTTTTCGATACCCTCCCTTCTTACTTTGACCATCTCCAAACGTTTTTTGTGTGTGTTTATTTTAGTTGAACGGAGTCAAATGCCATTTTTAGCATATGTCGCGGGGCACTGAAAAATGGACGGCGGGCCGCAAATGGCCCCCGGGCCGTAGTTTGGACACCACTGATGTAGCTAAATGATATTTACTGTATATCAATACACTTAGAATTGACATGACCTGGTCTCTCATGCGTTCCTGGTGCCCGAGGATGATGGCAGCATGGTGTGGATACTTCTGTCTCAGGTGATCCAGGAAGACTTCCTTCTTTCTCTCCACTTCGGAATGCTGCATGAGCAGACTCTCCAGGTCGCCGTCCCGACTGTTGGCAGCACCGCTTCGGGGCAAGGTGCTCGCAGAGTGTGGAGCGCCATCCGGGTTGCACAGAAGGTTGTTGTTCATGTGATGTTTCTTCGGGAGCTGATGCTCAGTTTTTCTGTCGGAAGTGCAAGAGGAGGGAGCAATGGATGGCGCATGTGCTAGGAAGGGTAGGGTGGATGGCCGGATAAGGCAAGGGCAATGAGAATAGAGAGAAATAGGGAAGTGAAGGATAAAAGAGATCAATTTGAACAATAACTGAGTGAGAAAGTATATTACATTTTTGCTCGATGTCTCAGGCTGCAAGCATTCTACTTTATTGTCTTTGTTATTCGTGATATAGGGGTGACCGGGGCTAGTTGTATCAGGTTTTGTACTTTTATATATTTATTGGAATCAATACATCATATATAAACAACATGTATACCAGATGAAAGACCAAAGTCCTAGGGATATGTTTTGTGTATCATGTCATTTTCATACTTTGTGTCAGTGCAGAGCTATAAAATAGATGACGTGAACATGTGATATGTTGCCCCACCAATGGGTAAGTTGTTCATACTGGATTTTGAACTGGATTTTGCAACTAATAAAACAAAGACAAAATTATCCTTGTTCTCCTGTTTTGTTTTGTTTTTACAACTATAGAAATTGTTTATCAATGGGCGTTTTTTCACCGCTGTAACTTTTGGAGAGCCTTTCAGTTTATATTGGTATAATTCAGTTCTCGCGTTTTTCCACCAACAACAATTACCAGGGTAATTATATTCCCCAGGGGGCATCCAAGTACGATCTCAGCAGCAGGGTTTGCTGAGCCAGGCAGGAACTTTGAGGGGGCTGATTGGTCAAATTTGGGGGTTTACAACCAAGAACTCCCTTTACCCAGAACTCAAAGTTCCTGGGCTTGTTGGTGGAAAATCAGCTATTGATCTTGAAAATTTACCATAGCTATTTAGCAAACTACAACATAAAACATTATGATATATATTAAAGTCCTTAGGAACTGGTGGCATGTACAGTACAGGCCAAAAGTTTGGACACACTTTCTTATTCAATGCAATTGCTTTATTATCATGACTGGTAACTTTGTAGATTTTTACTGAAGGCATCAAAACTATGTATGAAATGATGTGGAATTATGTACTTAAGAACAAAAGGAGAAATAACTGAAAACACGTTTTAGATTCTAGTTTCTTCAAAATAGCCACCCTTTGCTCCGATTACTGCTTCGCACTCTCTTAGCATTCTCACCTCTGGAAACTCCTTCAATACTGTTGGAAAACCATTTCAGGTGACTCTTGAAGCTCATCGATTCCATTCCAAAGACCTGCATGGCAGGTTAATTGGGCACTCTGAATTGTCCCGAGGTGTGCTTGTGAGTGTGGATGGTTGTTTGTCTCTATGTGCCCTGCGATTGGCTGGCAACCAGTTCTGGGTGTACCCCGCCTACTGCCCGAAGCCGGTTGGGATAGGCTCCAGCACCCACCGCGACCCTTATGAGCAAAAGTGGTTTAGATCATGGATGACTTGACTTTATTGATCCAGATCCCTTTCATACGGGTTTGGTAGTGACCAGTAAACTAAACTGTGGACTGGAAGTAGTACACAACTTCTATACTTATAGTATACAAATGAGTGTACTTGTACTACACAACACTAAACTAAATTGTGGACTAGAAGTATACACATAGAATACTAGAAGTACATTATACTGGTAGAATTCTTTGATAAACTTGATTTGCACCAGTTTAGTATGAACAAGCATTACATTAGTATACTTTCCAGTACACAAAAGTATAAAGTTAGGAGTATACTTTATATACTTATACTAGAGTATACTTTATACTCTAGTGTACTTAAGATATACTACTTTTTCGTAAGGGTAGCTTAAACCCGAGCAGTGACTGAGGCATGACAAGATGCCTGAATCTCTCCTCTAACGAGTCCACATGATTTGCTGCTAGAATGTGTGTATGTACGACACCTCTTTCAAAATAAGTAAAGTTGAAAATTTTTGCTTTGGGTTGGGCAGTCATCTCAGCTCACAATGTGCTATTCTCAGACAGTACACAACCCCTGACCCTTTAGACGAAGAATACTAGTATTCCACTTTTTCGTTGCGCCCTCTGGTGGAGAATAAAATCGCAGTGTGACAACTTACACGTGATACTAGTCCCGGTCTGCCGATTGATAATAAATACATCATCAAAAGTAAAATTCTGATTCCACATGGACAATTGGTTATATATAACATAACAATGGATAGTTCAGTGACCATTGTGGGTTTACTTTCATATAAGGGTACCAGCAATTTTGTTCAAAAGAATGAGACAATTACATGGAGGAAAAAAGGCCCAAAAAAAACAAAAAAACAACATTTCTATTAAAAACCCTTAGGCGTTATTGTGACCCGTTTTGTGCTTTTTGATGGTTCTGACCAAGTCATTTCAAAATAAGATAATGCCCAGGGGTTTTAAATGCTACAATGGCCACACATTTACTAGAAGTCAAAGTGCCGATCTCTTCCAAGGGCAAACTGTATATGCCAGTCACTACTTTTCTGATCGTTCGTATCACTGCGCGTCGCCCTGTAGACAGCTAATCGACGCGCTGCAGACAGCTCGCTGATCCTTCCGCCTTCGAAAAGACAAACAACTCGTAGATTAGTGCGCGTCTATCAACTGCATGCAGGGCGCCGCGCAGTGATACAAACGAACAGAAAAGTCGTGCTGGCGGTAATGGCGTCTTGACTTTTTTCAGAAAAGGAGTATTGTGATGCAAATGTATCACTCTTTTTAACACAAATTGTTTTTAGAAGAAAAACGCTTTATTTCCGACACCCCAGCCAGCTTGCTGGACTATTTTCCTCTCGTCCAACACCGAACCAGAACTCGTGTCACAGAACGCTGTCAGGGGTAAGTCAGTGCTGATCGCACACACTGGAGGTGAGGATGAAATAGAGATTCATGTCAAAGAATTCGAACGATCCCTTTAAAATGGTAATTGGAGTACATTTAC